>NW_024058373.1:45000-57256 GCF_016432855.1 Salvelinus namaycush | reverse complement strand
ACAGTAACAGCAGTATACTGTAGGTAGGGGTAAAGGATAGATAATATACAGTAACAGCAGTATACTGTAGGTAGGGGTAAAGGATAGATAATAGACAGTAACAGCAGTATACTGTAGGTAGGGGTAAAGGATAGATAATAGACAGTAACAGCAGTATACTGTAGGTAGGGGTAAAGGATAGATAATAAACAGTAACAGCAGTATACTGTAGGTAGGGGTAAAGGATAGATAATAGACAGTAACAGCAGTATACTGTAGGTAGGGGTAAAGGATAGATAATAGACAGTAACAGCAGTATACTGTAGGTAGGGTAGAGGATAGATAATAGACAGTAACAGCAGTATACTGTAGGTAGGGGTAAAGGATAGATAATAGACAGTAACAGCAGTATACTGTAGGTAGGGGTAAAGGATAGATAATAGACAGTAAACAGCAGTATACTGTAGGTAGGGGTAAAGGATAGATAATAGACAGTAACAGCAGTATACTGTAGGTAGGGGTAAAGGATAGATAATAGACAGTAACAGCAGTATACTGTAGGTAGGGGGAAAGGATAGATAAATAGACAGTAACAGCAGTAATACTGTAGGTAGGGGTAAAGGATAGATAATAGACAGTAACAGCAAGTATACTGTAGGTAGGGGTTAAAGGATAGATAATAGGACAGTAACAGCAGTATACTGTAGGTAGGGGTAAAGGATAGATAATAGACAGTAACAGCAGTATACTGTAGGTAGGGGTAAAGGATAGATAATAGACAGTAACAGCAGTATACTGTAGGTAGGGGTAAAGGATAGATAATAGACAGTAACAGCAGTATACTGTAGGTAGGGGTAAAGTGACTAGACAACAGGATAGATAATAGACAGTAACAGCAGTATACTGTAGGTAGGGGTAAAGGATAGATAATAGACAGTAACAGCAGTATACTGTAGGTAGGGGTAAAGGATAGATAATAGACAGTAACAGCAGTATACTGTAGGTAGGGGTAAAGGATAGATAATAGACAGTAACAGCAGTATACTGTAGGTAGGGGTAAAGGATAGATAATAGACAGTAACAGCAGTATACTGTAGGTAGGGGTAAAGGATAGATAATAGACAGTAACAGCAGTATACTGTAGGTAGGGGTAAAGTGACTAGACAACAGGATAGATAATAGACAGTAGCAGCAGCATATGTGGTGAGTGAGAGTGTGTGTGTGTGTGAGCTTGTGTGTATATCTGAGTGTGTGTTTGGCATGATTATGCATGTGTGAGCATGTTGTGTGTGTGTGTGTGTGTGTGTGTGTGTGTGTGTGTGTGTGTGTGTGTGTGTGTGTGTGTGTGTGTGTGTGTGTGTGTGTGTGTGTGTGTGTGTGTGTGTGTGTGTGTGTGCGTGCGTTGGGGTGTGTGTGTGTGTTGGGGGGTGTGTGTGTGTGTGAGTGTGGGTGTAGTGTCTGTGCATAGAGTCAGTACCAGAGAGTTAGTAATAAGAAAGGTCAATGCAGTTAGTCCAGGTAGCCATTTGATTAGATATTTAACTCTCTGGTTTAACACTCTTGTTAACAGTCTGGTTTAACAGTCTGGTTTAACAGTCTGGTTTTTAGCAGTCTTGTTTAGCAGTCTGGTTTAGCAGTCTGGTTTAGCAGTCTGGTTTAACAGTCTTGTTTAGCAGTCTTGTTTAGCAGTCTTGTTTAGCAGTCTGGTTTAACAGTCTTGTTTAGCAGTCTTGTTTAGCAGTCTGGTTTAACAGTCTTGTTTAGCAGTCTGGTTTAGCAGTCTTGTTTAGCAGTCTTGTTTAACAGTCTTGTTTAGCAGTCTGGTTTAACAGTCTTGTTTAACAGTCTGGTTTAGCAGTCTGGTTTAGCAGTCTGGTTTAGCAGTCTTGTTTAGCAGTCTTGTTTAACAGTCTTGTTTAACAGTCTGGTTTAGCAGTCTTGTTTAGCAGTCTTGTTTAGCAGTCGTGTTTAACAGTCTGGTTTAACAGTCTTGTTTAGCAGTCTTGTTTAGCAGTCTGGTTTAACAGTCTTGTTTAACAGTCTGGTTTAGCAGTCTTGTTTAGCAGTCTTGTTTAGCAGTCGTGTTTAACAGTCTGGTTTAACAGTCTTGTTTAGCAGTCTTGTTTAGCAGTCTTGTTTAACAGTCTGGTTTAGCAGTCTTGTTTAGCAGTCTTGTTTAGCAGTCTTGTTTAGCAATGTTGTTTAGCAGTCTGGTTTAACAGTCTGGTTTAACAGTCTGGTTTAACAGTCTTGTTTAACAGTCTGGTTTAGCAGTGTTGTTTAACAGTCTGGTTTAGCAGTCTTGTTTTGCAGTGTTGTTTAGCAGTGTTGTTTAGCAGTCTTGTTTAGCAGTCTTGTTTAACAGTCTGGTTTAACAGTCTTGTTGAGCAATCTGGTTTAACAGTGTTGTTTAGCAGTCTTGTTTAGCAGTCTTGTTTAACAGTCTGGTTTAACAGTCTTGTTGAGCAGTCTGGTTTAACTGGTCTCTGACCTCCTCCCTATAGGCTGTCTCGTCGTTGTCAGGTCTCTGACCTCCTCCCTATAGGCTGTGTCATCGTTGTCAGGTCTCTGACCTCCTCCCTATAGGCTGTCTCATCGTTGTCAGGTCTCTGACCTCCTCCCTATAGGCTGTCTCATCGTTGTCAGGTCTCTGACCTCCTCCCTATAGGCTGTCTCATCGTTGTCAGGTCTCTGACCTCTTCCCTATAGGCTGTCTCATCGTTGTCAGGTCTCTGACCTCCTCCCTATAGGCTACCTCGTCATGGTCAGGTCTCTGACCTCCTCCCTATAGGCTACCTCGTCATGGTCAGGTCTCTGACCTCTTCCCTATAGGCTGTCTCATCGTTGTCAGGTCTCTGACCTCCTCCCTATAGGCTACCTCGTCATGGTCAGGTCTCTGACCTCCTCCCTATAGGCTGTCTCATCATTGTCAGGTCTCTGACCTCTTCCCTATAGGCTACCTCGTCGTTGTCAGGTCTCTGACCTCTTCCCTATAGGTTACCTCGTCGTCAGTGATCAGTGACTTCCACAAACTTGATGAGTAAAACAGTAATATATTTATAAGTGACACCTGTAATAAGACAATGTGAGAGATTTTCCCTGACAGTTTATCCCTTTATAAGATGTTGAGTTTCCCTCTACTCTCCCTCCTCTTCCTCTCTCTTCTCCCTCCTCTTCCTCTCTCTTCTCCCTCCTCTTCCTCTCTCTTCTCCCTCCTCTTCCTCTCTCTTCTCCCTCCTCTTCCTCTCTCTTCTCCCTCCTCTTCCTCTCTCCTCTCCCTCCTCTTCCTCTCTCTTCTCCCTCCTCTTCCTCTCTCGTCTCCCTCCTCTTCCTCTCTCCTATCCCTCTTCTTCTTCTCTCCTCTCCCCTCTCTCCTTCCTCGTTCCTGTCCTCTCTTCACCAAAACACACACATGACAAAAAGAGAGGAAAGATCTTTTTCCACTCGTCTACTCATTGATGAAATGTTTCTTCCTCTTGTTCAATAATGCAGGTGGTTTTCATTGGAGACGTCCCAGTGGCCCTGGGTGAGATTTGCATCCTGATTTATTTGTCATATATCCTTTATATCGTTAAATTCTTTATACATCTCCAGTGGATCCCCATGCATCTTTCATTACGCCAGCTCTTCAGTAGCTCAGGCAGCGGTGTTCGTAAGGGCAGATCCAAACACATTTTACACGTCTTACTGGAGATGTACCTAGCTTATTTCACCTTGAGTGTGTAGGACTGGATGAAAAATTCACAAGTGGGAGTTGTTAATTTTTACGCTTGTCGTTGGTGTGGTGTCTGCAGTGCCTGAGTTTTGGGAGGAGGATGGTTTTGAAAGAGTCACCTCACACATGCTTGTGTCGTGGAAGTGGAACGTTTTCCAAGTGGAAGTGTTGGTGGTTGATATAGAATACATCGCAGCCTATTAGTGAGTGACGATCATAAAGGTCATAGTTCAGCCTTACAAATGTTAGCCTGGTCCCAGGTCATTTTGTGCTGTCTGGCGAACTCATATGGTCATTGTGTGGCAAGACAGTACAAACAGATATGGGACCAGGCTAGAAAAATGCCATCAGATCATTTGAAATAGCCAAAAGGGAGAAGGGAGGACGTTGACTTCGGGCCTGGTCTTTTCCTGTTGGTATTTGGGCCAGTGACAGACAATAGAAACCCTGTGGGGATAAATAAGGTGCTTACATGGTGGAAGTGACAATGCTTTGAACTGGTGTCACACAGAATGAACCCCATGCACACACAGTCAGGGTTTAAACATAACCATGTTTGTGATGGTGTATATTCTATGTTTTTAATACCCTGTCTTTGACTGTCAGCCAATCAGCATTCAGGGCTTGAACAACCCAGTTTATATTTATATGTTTTTAATACCCTTTCTTTGACTGTCAGCCAATCAGCATTCAGGGCTTGAACCACCCAGTTTATATTATATGTTTTTAATACTGCAGATTCTATATCTATTATATCTCGCTAGCAAAGAACTGTGTCGGGATTTCGGGAAAAGCCTTCCCAACTGATTATTTATTCTTCCCGCAATTATTCCCACATCTCCGATCTCCCTCCCTCTGTCTCCCTGTCTGTCTTTTGTTGACACGCTGTCAGTCTCAGAGTGATCCGCTCGCTCGTTCCAGTGATTTACATTTCCCTGACATGGGCACAAGCTAAAGCACTACATACGTGGCTCAGTGTGGTGGGAGAGATGCAGCTAGGCCGTTGCCCCGGATCAGAGCAGCAACGGGCGTGCAGGCAGAAACAGATTGCGATGTCGGAATGTGCCATCGAGCCTTACAAACCCCATCTGCTTGGCCGACCCGCGAATAGATGGATAGAGGGAAAGATGGAGGGATGGAGAAAGGTAGAGAGAAGGAGGAGAGGAGGCAAGATGGAGTATCTATTAAATATACAGCAGGCTGTGGGATGGGAATAGGGAAGAGGGTGTTAGAGATTCTACATGAAGACTACCAGGACACTCTCTCTCTCTCTCTCTCTCTCTCTCTCTCTCTCTCTCTCTCTCTCTCTCTCTCTCTCTCTCTCTCTCTCTCTCTCTCTCTCTCTCTCTCTCTCTCTCTCTCTCTCTCTCTCTCTCAGGCTTATCATTGAACCACACATTACTTCATAAATACTGACAGTCTCCAAGGGGTCACCCGTGTAACGTATATCAAAAATGACTCACACCGTCGATTTAAACGGACACATTTTAGTATTATTGGAATCAAAATCTTGTGACAGATACAGCATTCAGCTGATGTGAACAGATTCAGAGTGGAGGATTCTAACCCCCCTTGCTATTTCAACCTTTTACAGCAGCAAAAGTCTTGCAGCATCTCAGCTTCGCGACAGCTCGACAACACCTCACTCCGCAGAGGTGTCTCTTGAAACGGTGCGCCATTCGCCATCTAATTCACACATCTACCATCGTAGAATGAAGGAACAGGGGAGGGGGAAACAGAGCTGGTTATAGTTGTAGTATCATGCAAGAGTGGTTTTGGAGGGTTGGGACTGGGAGGTTGTGAAGGGTTGGGACTGAGAGGATGGGGGGTAGGGGAGGGTAGGGACTGGGATGATGGGAGGTAGGGGAGGGTAGGGACTGGGAGGATGGGAGGTAGGGGAGGGTAGGGACTGGGATGATGGGAGGTAGGGGAGGGTAGGGACTGGGAGGATGGGAGGTAGGGGAGGGTAGGGACTGGGAGGATGGGAGGTAGGGGAGGGTTGGGACTGGGAGGATGGGAGGTAGGGGAGGGTAGGGACTGGGAGGATGGGAGGTAGGGGAGGGTGGGGACTGGGAGGATGGGAGGTAGGGGAGGGTAGGGACTGGGAGGATGGGAGGTAGGGGGGGGTAGGGGCTGGGAGGATGGGAGGTAGGGGAGGGTAGGGACTGGGAGGATGGGAGGTAGGGGAGGGTAGTGACTGAGAGGATGGGGGGTAGGGGAGGGTAGGGACTGGGAGGTAGGGAGGAAGGGGAGGGTAGGGACTGGGAGGATGGAAGGTAGGGGAGGGTTGGGACTGGGAGGATGGGAGGTAGGGGAGGGTTGGGACTGGGAGGTTGTGACTGGGAGGGTTGGGAGGTAGGGGAGGGTAGGGACTGGGAGGATGGGAGGTAGGGGAGGGTAGGGACTGGGAGGATGGGAGGTTGTGAAGGGTTGGGACTGGGAGGATGGGAGGTAGGGGAGGTTTGGGACTGCGAGGATGGGAGGTAGGGGAGGGTAGTGACTGGGAGGATGGGAGGTAGGGGAGGGTTGGGACTGGGAGGATGGGAGGTTGTGAAGGGTTGGGACTGGGAGGATGGGAGGTAGGGGAGGGTAGGGACTGGGAGGATGGGAGGTAGGGGAGGTTTGGGACTGGGAGGATGGGAGGTAGGGGAGGTTTGGGACTGGGAGGATGGGAGGTAGGGGAGGGTAGGGACTGGGAGGATGGGGGGTAGGGGAGGGTAGGGACTGGGAGGATGGGAGGTAGGGGAGGGGAGGGACTTGGAGAATGGGAGGTAGGGGAGGGTTGGGACTGGGAGGATGGGAGGTAGGGGAGGGTTGGGACTGGGAGGATGGGAGGTAGGGGAGGGGAGGGACTGGGAGGATGGGAGGTAGGGGAGGGTAGGGACTCAGAGGATGGGAGGTAGGGGAGGGTTGGGACTGGGAGGATGGGAGGTAGGGGAGGGTAGGGACTCAGAGGATGGGAGGTAGGGGAGGGTTGGGACTGGGAGGATGGGAGGTAGGGGAGGGTAGGGACTGAGAGGATGGGAGGTAGGGGAGGGTTGGGACTGGGAGGATGGGAGGATGGGAGGTAGGGGAGGGTTGGGACTGAGAGGATGGGAGGTAGGGGAGGGTAGGGACTGAGAGGATGGGAGGTAGGGGAGGGTTGGGACTGGGAGGATGGGAGGATGGGAGGTAGGGAAGGGTAGGGACTGAGAGGATGGGAGGTAGGGGAGGGTAGGGACTGAGGATGGGAGGTAGGGGAGGGTAGGGACTGGGAGGATGGGAGGTAGGGGAGGTAGGGGAGGGGAGGGACTGGGAGGATGGGAGGTAGGGGAGGGTAGGGACTGAGAGGATGGGAGGTAGGGGAGGGTAGTGACTGGGAGGATGGGAGGTAGGGGAGGGTTGGGACTGGGAGGATGGGAGGTAGGGGAGGGTAGGGACTGGGAGGATGGGAGGTTGTGAAGGGTTGGGACTGGGAGGATGGGAGGTAGGGGAGGTTTGGGACTGCGAGGATGGGAGGTAGGGGAGGGTAGTGACTGGGAGGATGGGAGGTAGGGGAGGGTTGGGACTGGGAGGATGGGAGGTTGTGAAGGGTTGGGACTGGGAGGATGGGAGGTAGGGGAGGGTAGGGACTGGGAGGATGGGAGGTAGGGGAGGTTTGGGACTGGGAGGATGGGAGGTAGGGGAGGTTTGGGACTGGGAGGATGGGAGGTAGGGGAGGGTAGGGACTGGGAGGATGGGAGGTAGGGGAGGGTAGGGACTGGGAGGATGGGAGGTAGGGGAGGGGAGGGACTTGGAGAATGGGAGGTAGGGGAGGGTTGGGACTGGGAGGATGGGAGGTAGGGGAGGGTTGGGACTGGGGGGATGGGAGGTAGGGGAGGGTAGGGACTGGGAGGATGGGAGGTAGGGGAGGGTAGGGACTCAGAGGATGGGAGGTAGGGGAGGGTTGGGACTGGGAGGATGGGAGGTAGGGGAGGGTAGGGACTCAGAGGATGGGAGGTAGGGGAGGGTTGGGACTGGGAGGATGGGAGGTAGGGGAGGGTAGGGACTGAGAGGATGGGAGGTAGGGGAGGGTTGGGACTGGGAGGATGGGAGGATGGGAGGTAGGGGAGGGTTGGGACTGAGAGGATGGGAGGTAGGGGAGGGTAGGGACTGAGAGGATGGGAGGTAGGGGAGGGTTGGGACTGGGAGGATGGGAGGATGGGAGGTAGGGAAGGGTAGGGACTGAGAGGATGGGAGGTAGGGGAGGGTAGGGACTGAGGATGGGAGGTAGGGGAGGGTAGGGACTGGGAGGATGGGAGGTAGGGGAGGTAGGGGAGGGGAGGGACTGGGAGGATGGGAGGTAGGGGAGGGTAGGGACTCAGAGGATGGGAGGTAGGGGAGGGTAGGGACTGGGAGGATGGGAGGTAGGGGAGGGTTGGGACTGGGAGGATGGGAGGTAGGGGAGGGTAGGGACTGAGAGGATGGGAGGTAGGGAGGGTTGGGACTGGGACTGGGAGGATGGGAGGTAGAGGAGGGTTGGGACTGGGAGGATGGGAGGATGGGAGGTAGGGGAGGGTAGGGACTGAGAGGATGGGAGGTAGGTGAGGGTAGGGACTGGGAGGATGGGAGGTAGGGGAGGGTAGGGACTGAGAGGATGGGAGGTAAGGGAGGGTTGGGACTGGGAGGTAGGGAGGAAGGGGAGGGTAGGGACTGGGAGGATGGGAGGTAGGGGAGGGTAGGGACTGAGAGGATGGGAGATAGGGGAGGTAGGGAGATAGGGGAGGGTAGGGACAGGGAGGATGGGAGGTAGGGGAGGTAGGGAGGAAGGGGAGGGGAGGGACAGGGAGGATGGGAGATAGGGGAGGTAGGGAGATAGGGGAGGGTAGGGACAGGGAGGATGGGAGGTAGGGGAGGGGAGGGACAGGGAGGATGGGAGGTAGGGGAGGGTAGGGACTGAGAGGATGGGAGATAGGGGAGGTAGGGAGGAAGGGGAGGGTAGTGATAGGGAGGATGGGAGGTAGGGGAGGGTAGGGACTGAGAGGATGGGAGATAGGGGAGGTAGGGAGGTAGGGGAGGGTAGGGACAGGGAGGATGGGAGGTAGGGGAGGGTAGGGACTGAGAGGATGGGAGGTAGGGGAAGGTAGGGACAGGGAGGGTGGCAGGATGGGAGGGTAGGGACTGGGAGGTAAGGAGGAAGGGAGGTAGGGGAGGGTAGGGACTGAGAGGATGGGAGGTAGGGACAGGGATGATGGGAGGTAGGGGAGGTAGGGACTGGGAGGATGGGAGGTAGGGGAGGGTGGGGACGGAGAGGATGGGAGGTAGGGGAGGGTAGGGACAGGGAGGGTGGCAGGATGGGAGGGTAGGGACTGGGAGGTAGGGAGGAAGGGAGGGAGGGGAGGGGAGGGACAGGGAGGGTGGGAGGATGGGAGGGTAGGGACTGGGAGGTAGGGAGGAAGGGACAGGGAGGGTGGGAGGATGGGAGGGTAGGGACTGGGAGGTAGGGAGGAAGGGACAGGGAGGGTGGGAGGATGGGAGGGTAGGGACTGGGAGGTAGGGAGGAAGGGACAGGGAGGGTGGGAGGATGGGAGGGTAGGGACTGGAAGGAAGGGGAGGTAGGGACTGAGAGGATGGGGAGGTAGGGACTGGGAGGATGGGAGGTAGGGGAGGGTTGGGACAGGGAGGGTGGCATATATCCGGATCAGGCGACAGGCGTAATGTTTTTGCCGGATCAGGTCATTCTGGAGTAGAACGCTGGGTTCATTCACCTCAAAATTCTTCTCCATCAGGATGGAAAAAGGGTGCAATCTTCTGCCTTCCCTTCTGTCACGGAACTCTGCAGGAGGGGGGCGGGAGTGGTGGTGGTGGTAGGGGGGAGTGGTGGAGGAGGGGCGGGAGTGGTGGAGGGGCGGTGGAGTGGGGGGTAGTGGTGGTGGTGGGGGGGGTGGGAGTGGTGGAGGAGGGGGGGGAGTGGTGGAGGTGGGGCGGGAGAGTGGGGGTGGGGGGGCGGGAGTGGTGGAGGAGGGGCGGTGGAGTGGGGGGGAGTGGTGGAGGTGGGGGGGTGGGAGTGGTGGTGGTGGGGGGTCGGGAGTGGTGGTGGGGAGGCGGGAGAGTGGAGGAGCGTGGAGGTAACTGCAACAGCCTGACTGGAAAACTGTGTTCGGTTATTTTTAATTCATGGCCTACCACCTGGCTAATGGTGTTTTTGGATCCGCCAGGCTAGCCTCCTCTCTCCTGCACGAGCAGCACTGAAACAGAACTTGTTTCAGAAAATAATCAGTATTCGTGATGCACCGAATGCGACTCAAATTATTAATGCTTGCTGTCCCGTCTGCATTGCATTACGAGTGGTTGATCATAATATAGGAATATTAAAATATAAAGATGTCAGGGAACATTAGAATGCATTGGTGGGAAGCCAAACATATCATGTAAATTATTGGGGGGAAGGTAGCTGAAATCAAGGACGTTTCAGGATGATTTTCATACGGTAGACCTGTTATGATACTACCGTGTCAGAGTTTGAAACAAACACTCAGTGTCTTCTGTTTGGGAACATTTCAAGTTTTAATGTCACATGGCACAAGTACAATGAAAGGCCTAACTCACCTTGGTTTAGTGGAGTATCAGCTCACATGGAACAAACTACTAATTACACGTTTAGAGTAGTAGTGGTGTATTCTATAAATATATATATATATATATATATAATGATTGTTTTTCATTCCTTGGAGCATTTGTATGTTTAATATTATCCAATATTATTATTTTTTAAGCTCTCAGTATCTTTTCCCCTCAAAACAAGCAGTTGTGGTTCATTTCATTTGGCATTTGACCTCAACCTGATTATGTCTAGAATGGAAAACCAATGAACGATGCAGGGAAACGTGACATCATCGTGCACTTTACCAGTCACAAACAAACATGCTTTCTATGTTATCAACAACCTAATTGATTTGTCCATGCAGTGCCCCTCAATCTAAAAGCTTAGTAGTAGATTGTAAACTGTTTGTTACCAGCTGAAGATATAGCATGCAGCCATAAAGACAGAGGTAATGACCATACATTATAGGATTACATTAAATATTGATAAGTATTGTCTAGTGTATATTTTGTAATGCTTCACAAACCGAATGACCATCAACTGATCAGACCAAAGATTGTACATAGCAAATAGTAAAGTCAGAGGGGAAGAAACTGCAGAAAAGAGAGTTAACCTGAAACAATTAGTAATCAAATCAGATCAAATTCTATTGTTCACATACACATATTTAGCAGATGTTATTGCGGGTGTAGTGAAATGCTTGTGTTCCTAGCTCCAACAGTGCAGTAATATCTAACACTGCAGTAGTATCTAACAGTGCAGTAGTATCTACCAGTGCAGTAGTGTCTAGCAGTGCAGTAGTGTCTAACAGTGCAGTAGTGTCTAACAGTGCAGTAGTATCTAACAGTGCAGTAGTATCTAACAGTGCAGTAGTATCTAACACTGCAGTAGTATCTAACAGTGCAGTAGTGTCTAACAGCGCAGTAGTATCTAACAGTGGAGTAGTATCTAACACTGCAGTAGTATCTAACAGTGCAGTGGTATCTAACAGTGCAGTAGTATCTAACAGTAGTATCTAACAGTGCAGTAGTATCTAACAGTGCAGTAGTATCTACCAGTGCAGTAGTGTCTAGCAGTGCAGTAGTGTCTAACAGTGCAGTAGTGTCTAACAGTGCAGTAGTATCTAACAGTGCAGTAGTATCTAACAGTGCAGTAGTATCTAACACTGCAGTAGTATCTAACAGTGCAGTAGTGTCTAACAGCGCAGTAGTATCTAACAGTGGAGTAGTATCTAACACTGCAGTAGTATCTAACAGTGCAGTGGTATCTAACAGTGCAGTAGTATCTAACAGCGCAGTAGTATCTAACACTGCAGTAGTATCTAACAGTGCAGTGGTATCTAACAGTGCAGTAGTGTCTACCAGTGCAGTAGTATCTAACAGTGCAGTAGTGTCTAACAGTGCAGTAGTATCTAACAGTGCAGTAGTGTCTAACAGTGCAGTAGTATCTAACAGTAGTATCTAACAGTGCAGTAGTATCTAACAGTGCAGTAGTGTCTAACAGCGCAGTAGTATCTAACAGTGCAGTAGTATCTAACAGTGCAGTAGTGTCTAACAGTGCAGTAGTGTCTAACAATGCAGTAGTATCTAACAGTGCAGTAGTATCTAACAGTGCAGTAGTGTCTAACAGTGCAGTAGTATCTAACAGTACAGTAGTGTCTAACAGTGCAGTAGTATCCAACAGTGCAGTAGTGTCTAACAGTGCAGTAGTATCCAACAGTGCACTAGTATCTAGCAGTGCAGTAGTATCCAACAGTGCAGTAGTATCCAACAGTGCAGTAGTATCTAACAGTGCAGTAGTATCTAACAGTGCAGTAGTGTCTAACAATGCAGTAGTATCTAACAGTGCAGTAGTATCTAACAGTGCAGTAGTGTCTAACAGTGCAGTAGTATCTAACAGTACAGTAGTGTCTAACAGTGCAGTAGTATCCAACAGTGCAGTAGTGTCTAACAGTGCAGTAGTATCCAACAGTGCACTAGTATCTAGCAGTGCAGTAGTAT
>NW_024058373.1:0-40000 GCF_016432855.1 Salvelinus namaycush | reverse complement strand
CAGGGGTCACACGGGTGATACAGGGTTCACAAGGGTGATACAGGGTTCACACGGGTGATACAGGGTTCACAAGGGTGATACAGGGTCACAAGGGTGATACAGGGTTCACAAGGGTGATACAAGGTCACAAGGGTGATACAGGGTTCACAAGGATGATACAGGGTTCACACGGGTGATACAAGGTCACAAGGGTGATACAGGGTTCACAAGGATGATACAGGGTTCACACGGGTGATACAGGGTTCACAAGGGTGATACAGGGTCACAAGGGTGATACAGGGTTCACAAGGGTGATTCTAAAGGGATTAGGTTGTTGGAGCGGATGCAGAAGAAAGCCTTGTTTGGTCACATTGTTGTGTTCCCAAATAACATGCAGTTGTTGGTGTTTATTGTTAGATTACACTGGAGAGATGTACTGTGCTGCATTGTGAACCTGTACAGGAACAGGCAGAGAGAGAGAGAGAGAGAGAGAGAGAGAGAGAGAGAGAGAGAGAGAGAGAGAGAGGAGATAGAGAGAGAGAGAGAGAGACAGAGTGAGACAGAACAGAGGGAAGAGAGGGAAGAGGAGGAGGAGAGAGAAGGAGGAGGGGGAGTGGATGGATGGCAGATTTTTTACCTGAAGGCGAATGGAAGCAGGCAGGCAGAGTAACCGGTGGGTTCTGTTGTAGCTGGGGAACAGAAGAACAGAACAGACGTTACCTACCCTAGTTCCAGGAAGGCCCTGTCTCTCCTCTCCTCCCACCCACCTTCCCTCCATCCTCCTCCCCTCCCCTCCCTGATCCATTATTCAACAACAAGCACAATTAGCCCCTGTCGAAGCTATTTTTACGCGCTCCGGTAAAATAGATTCAGTGTAGAAGGAAGGAATGCAGCAACTCACTTTCTCCCATTGCACTGATTTATTTATCTGTCTGCTTAATGCCTTGTTACAATGGTATCCATGTAGCTCTTATCCCTTCACTTATTCATCCCGGGCTTTTACGTGTACCAGAGTTTGTTTAGGGATGTTCAGTAGGGAGAGTGTTACAGCTGGGATCATCATCCACAGGGATGATTAATCTATCATGATGAGGATAAACTCGATGAGTTTCACAATGGTTGTTCTGCTATCGTTTACAATGGCTGTCCTGCCTGGTTTTCCACAGTTTTCCATGTTATTCCAAGGTATTCCAGAATCCATTGCATGGACAAGACCTGGTCATAAGCTAGCAGCCAGTGTAAAAAGAAATGGAATTTACACTCACACTTGTCTTTTCCTACTAGCACTCAGTTAGCTGATAGCATCTTAATTGAGGATGAATGTACTGACTATGACTGAGATATGTGGTTGTCCCACCTAACTATCTGAAGATGAATGTACTGACTATGACTGAGATATGTGGTTGTCCCACCTAACTATCTGAAGATGAATGTACTGACTATGACTGAGATGTGTGGTTGTCCCACGTAGCTATCTGAAGATGAATGTACTGACTATGACTGAGATGTGTGGTTGTCCCACCTAACTATCTGAAGATGAATGTACTGACTATGACTGAGATATGTGGTTGTCCCACCTAACTATCTGAAGATGAATGTACTGACTATGACTGAGATGTGTGGTTGTCCCACCTAGCTATCTGAAGATGAATGTACTGACTATGACTGAGATATGTGGTTGTCCCACCTAACTATCTGAAGATTAATGTACTGACTATGACTGAGATGTGTGGTTGTCCCACCTAACTATCTGAAGATGAATGTACTGACTATGACTGAGATATGTGGTTGTCCCACCTAACTATCTGAAGATGAATGTACTGACTATGACTGAGATGTGTGGTTGTCCCACCTAGCTATCTGAAGATGAATGTACTGACTATGACTGAGATGTGTGGTTGTCCCACCTAGCTATCTGAAGATGAATGTACTGACTATGACTGAGATATGTGGTTGTCCCACCTAACTATCTGAAGATGAATGTACTGACTATGACTGAGATGTGTGGTTGTCCCACCTAGCTATCTGAAGATGAATGTACTGACTATGACTGAGATATGTGGTTGTCCCACCTAACTATCTGAAGATGAATGTACTGACTATGACTGAGATATGTGGTTGTCCCACCTAACTATCTGAAGATGAATGTACTGACTATGACTGAGATATGTGGTTGTCCCACCTAACTATCTGAAGATGAATGTACTGACTATGACTGAGATATATGGTTGTCCCACCTAACTATCTGAAGATGAATGTACTGACTATGACTGAGATATGTGGTTGTCCCACCTAGCTATCTGAAGATGAATGTACTGACTATGACTGAGATATATGGTTGTCCCACCTAGCTATCTGAAGATGAATGTACTGACTATGACTGAGATATATGGTTGTCCCACCTAGCTATCTGAAGATGAATGTACTGACTATGACTGAGATATGTGGTTGTCCCACCTAACTATCTGAAGATGAATGTACTGACTATGACTGAGATATATGGTTGTCCCACCTAACTATCTGAAGATGAATGTACTGACTATGACTGAGATGTGTGGTTGTCCCACCTAACTATCTGAAGATGAATGTACTGACTATGACTGAGATATGTGGTTGTCCCACCTAACTATCTGAAGATGAACGCACTGTAAGTCACTCTGGATAGGGGTGTCTTCTGAATGACTAAAATGAAAAATGTAATGTAAAAAAAAATGTCCGCTTCTGCTCCTGTGAACGTGAGATTTGAACCCACATTCAGCACAGCAGGCCGGGTTGGGTTGTCTCAGTCCTCTGTCTTCCTCTCTACCCTTTTCTAAGGCTCTCTCTTTTTTTTTTACAAGATTCCGGATTGTTCCGACGACCGAAAGGAGCGCTGGTTCTGACGTTGGCAACATATATTCCTCTTATTCACCACATGTATTCAGCTCATTAATACGCTGAACAATCCTGGAAAGGTCATAGTTGAAGAAATCCCTCGCCAAATACATATTCCCACTCTATAGAAAGCCTGACAAGGAATTCCACATCTCTTCAACAGACAGTCCTAGGCTGTGTTCCAAATGGCTTCCTATCCCCTATAGGTCCTGGTCTAAAATAGTGCACTATATAGGGAATAGGGAGTGGCTGGGGACAAAGACCTCCTCATTATATTGTATATGACTGTAAGGAGGATAAACATATTTTTACCATTTCACAGACAGACCAAAGAACACAAATTGCCCGGTCCGGTATCATATTTCAGAGCTTTATGTGGGAAATTGCTATGAAATGTCGAAGAGTTTTAAGGGTATGATGTAATTTATTGGCAAATCTGCCCACCAGCCATCAAAGAGGACAGGGACATATTTTTTGTGTGTGCCCACTCTACTGCCAGATACAGTAACTCCGGCCCTCTGCCTCCGACTCTCTGACAGTTTCCACAAAATCCATTCTTTCTCTGAAAAACTTTGCTGTCCTCTTTGGGACCCCGGGGCGATTTAGTACCCCTCTCTCTTAAACTAGGGTAGAAGATTGTGTCTGTTCTTGTCCCACACTTCTGTTTTTATCAAAGCATCGGTTTATCTTCATAAACGTTAATTTGATGAAATAGAAAATTCAAGGGCTCCTGCTATCTAAGATCTAGCTTTGATATCCTGAATGTCTGGCAGCAAAATAGATTTCCTTGATATATATATATACGGGAAAGTTGCTTCGAGATTTCCTGCTCCGAGAGTGATTTGTTTCAATTAAATGGCATAAACAAGTACGCAAGTATAGTTCTTTACTAAGGAACGTAGTCGTAGAGAGAACAGGCTTGGGGTGAATTTCATTTGGCTTAAAACGCATTAGCTTCAATCTATCAAGTACCAATCCAATACTATTCCAATGAAAGAGTGATTCCTGTATATTGCCATACCTGTTCACTGGCAATTTAATCTCAGGTGATTGAAGCCCAAGCTCTTTTCCCTTCTAGGTTCGACTCATCAGATGAAAAGATATGGACCTGTCTAAGCATTACAGTGATCTTTAAAGTGGTCTCGGAGAGGACATACCTGATAAGCATTGGAACTAACTACGCACCATAATTGTCAGTCATTAGCGTTACTGAGGCAGACCTCATACCAGGTGTCTGTTGAGGCAGCCAGGTCTGGCAGGTAATTGGGACTCCTTAATGGACTGGTGGGTTTGCTTGGTGGGTCTGCTTGGTGGGTTCATTTGGCCTCTCCTCAACTCTCATGTTGATCTCTTCCCCCTCTCTCTTTGCTCTCATGCCCCCACCTCTGCTCTCATCCTGCAACTCCCACCCTCCACCTCAACCACCCAGCACCCACCACCCTCAATCTCTAGCCCCTGCCCCAGCCCCAGCCCCAGGTCCGTAAATTGGGGGGGAGGGGTGGTGGGGTAGTAAGGTCTGTCCACTGGGGGGAGGGGAGAGGGGTGAAGGGCTGAAGGGGTGGTGAGGTCTGTCCACTGGTGCAGAAGAGAGAAGGTGTGGGGGGGGGGGGGGGGGGGGGGGGGCTACAGAAGGTTAAACAGGCTGCTCACATCATCTGCCAGGTCCTGTATTAAGCCAGTGATGGGAGTAAAGATATATTATACATGGGCTTATCATGGCTCTGGCCTGGTCTGCTCTGATCTGGTCTGGTCTGGTCTGGTCTGCTCTGCTCTGCTCTGCTCTGTTCTGGTCTGCTCTGGCCTGCTCTGGTCTGGTCTGCTATGGTCTGCTCTGGTCTGGTCTGGTTTGGTCTGGTCTGGTCTGGTCTGCTCTGGTCTGCTCTGGTCTGCTCTGCTCTGGTCTGCTATGGTCTGGTCTGCTCTGGTCTGCTCTGCTCTGGTCTGGTTTGGTCTGGTCTGCTCTGCTCTGGTCTGCTCTGGTCTGGTCTGGTCTGCTCTGGTCTGCTCTGGTCTGCTCTGCTCTGGTCTGCTATGGTCTGGTCTGCTCTGCTCTGGTCTGCTCTGGTCTGGTCTGCTCTGCTCTGGTCTGCTCTGGTCTGCTATGGTCTGGTCTGGTCTGCTCTGGTCTGCTCTGGTCTGCTCTGCTCTGGTCTGCTATGGTCTGGTCTGCTCTGCTCTGCTCTGGTTTGATCTGGTCTGCTATGGTCTGGTCTGGTCTGCTCTGGTCTGCTCTGGTCTGCTCTGCTCTGGTCTGCTATGGTCTGGTCTGCTCTGCTCTGCTCTGGTTTGATCTGGTCTGCTCTGGTCTGCTCTGCTCTGGTCTATTCTGCTCTGTTCTGCTATGGTCTGCTCTGCTCTGCTATGCTATGGTCTGCTCTCCTCTGGCCTGCTATGGTCTGCTCTGCTCTGCTCGGTCTGCTCTGGTCTGCTATGGTCTGCTCTGGTCTGCTATGGTCTGCTATGGTCTGCTCTGATCTGGTCTGATCTGGTCTGCTTTGGTCTGCTATGGTCTGCTCTGATCTGGTCTGATCTGGTCTGCTTTGGTCTGCTCTGGTCTGCTCTGGTCTGCTCTGATCTGGTCTGATCTGGTCTGCTTTGGTCTGCTCTGGTCTGCTCTGATCTGGTCTGATCTGGTCTGCTCTGGTCTGCTTTGGTCAGCTCTGGTCTGGACTGCTGTACTCTGGACTGCTCTCTCAACCCTCTATAATCCTGTTAATGAGCTTACAGCTGTCAAGTAATGACAGAGGTGTTTTAGACAGTGGGTCAGTGTGGGTCAGTAATGAGGGAGGTGTTTTAGATAGTGGGTCAGTGTGGGTAAGTAATGAGAGAGGTGTTTTAGACAGTGGGTCAGTGTGGGTCAGTAATGAGGGAGGTGTATTAGACAGTGGGTCAGTGTGGGTCAGTAATGAGAGAGGTGTTTTAGACAGTGGGTCAGTGTGGGTCAGTAATGAGAGAGGTGTTTTAGACAGTGGGTCAGTGTGGGTAAGTAATGAAGGAGGTGTTTTAAATGGTGGGTCAGTGTGGGTAAGTAATGAGAGAGGTGTTTTAGACAGTGGGCCAGTGTGGGTAAGTAATGAGGGAGGTGTTTTAGATAGTGGGTCAGTGTGGGTAAGTAAAGAGAGAGGTGTTTTAGACAGTGGGGCAGTGTGGGTAAGTAATGAGAGAGGTGTATTAGACAGTGGGTCAGTGTGGGTCAGTAATCAGAGAGGTGTTTTAGACAGTGGGTCAGTGTGGGTCAGTAATGAGAGAGGTGTATTAGACAGTGGGTCAGTGTGGGTAAGTAATGAGAGAGGTGTTTTAGACGGTGGGTCAGTGTGGGTAAGTAATGAGAGAGGTGTTTTAGATAGTGGGTCAGTGTGGGTAAGTAATGAGAGAGGTGTATTAGACAGTGGGTCAGTGTGGGTCAGTAATGAGAGAGGTGTTTTAGACAGTGGGTCAGTGTGGGTCAGTAATGAGAGAGGTGTTTTAGACAGTGGGTCAGTGTGGGTAAGTAATGAGAGAGGTGTTTAGACAGTGGGTCAGTGTGGGTAAGTAATGAAGGAGGTGTTTTAAATGGTGGGTCAGTGTGGGTAAGTAATGAGAGAGGTGTTTTAGACAGTGGGCCAGTGTGGGTAAGTAATGAGGGAGGTGTTTTAGATAGTGGGTCAGTGTGGGTAAGTAAAGAGAGAGGTGTTTTAGACAGTGGGGCAGTGTGGGTAAGTAATGAGAGAGGTGTATTAGGCAGTGGGTCAGTGTGGGTCAGTAATCAGAGAGGTGTTTTAGACAGTGGGTCAGTGTGGGTCAGTAATGAGGGAGGTGTATTAGACAGTGGGTCAGTGTGGGTAAGTAATGAGAGAGGTGTTTTAGACGGTGGGTCAGTGTGGGTAAGTAATGAGAGAGGTGTGTTAGATAGTGGGTCAGTGTGGGTAAGTAATGAGAGAGGTGTTTTAGACAGTGGGTCAGTGTGGGTAAGAAATGAGAGAGGTGTTTTAGACAGTGGGTCAGTATGGGTAAGAAATGAGGGAGGTGTTTTAGATAGTGGGTCAGTGTGGGTAAGTAATGAGAGATGTGTTTTAGACAGTGGGTCAGTGTGTGTAAGTAATGAGAGAGGTGTTTTAGACAGTGGGTCAGTGTGGGTAAGTAATGAGAGAGGTGTATTAGACAGTGGGTCAGTGTGTGTAAGTAATGAGAGAGGTGTTTTAGACAGTGGGTCAGTGTGGGTCAGTAATGAGGGAGGTGTTTTAGATAGTGGGTCAGTGTGGGTCAGTAATGAGAGAGGTGTTTAGATAGTGGGTCAGTGTGGGTCAGTAATGAGGGAGGTGTTTTAGATAGTGGGTCAGTGTGGGTCAGTAATGAGGGAGGTGTTTTAGATAGTGGGTCAGTGTGGGTAAGTAATGAGAGAGGTGTTTTAGATAGTGGGTCAGTGTGGGTGCGTAATGAGAGAGGTGTTTTAGATAGTGGGTCAGTGTGGGTAAGTAATGAGAGAGGTGTTTTAGATAGTGGGTCAGTGTGGGTAAGTAATGAGAGAGGTGTTTTAGACAGTGGGGCAGTGTGGGTAAGTAATGAGAGAGGTGTTTTAGATAGTGGGTCAGTGTGGGTAAGTAATGAGAGAGGTGTTTTAGATAGTGGGTCAGTGTGGGTGCGTAATGAGAGAGGTGTTTTAGACAGTGGGTCAGTGTGGGTAAGTAATGAGAGAGGTGTTTTAGATAGTGGGTCAGTGTGGGTAAGTAATGAGAGATGTGTTTTAGACAGTGGGTCAGTGTGTGTAAGTAATGAGAGAGGTGTTTTAGACAGTGGGTCAGTGTGGGTAAGTAATGAGAGAGGTGTATTAGACAGTGGGTCAGTGTGTGTAAGTAATGAGAGAGGTGTTTTAGACAGTGGGTCAGTGTGGGTAAGAAATGAGAGAGGTGTTTTAGACAGTGGGTCAGTGTGGGTAAGTAATGAGAGAGGTGTTTTAGATAGTGGGTCAGTGTGGGTCAGTAATGAGAGAGGTGTTTAGATAGTGGGTCAGTGTGGGTCAGTAATGAGGGAGGTGTTTTAGATAGTGGGTCAGTGTGGGTCAGTAATGAGAGAGGTGTTTAGACAGTGGGTCAGTGTGGGTCAGTAATGAGAGAGGTGTTTTAGACAGTGGGTCAGTGTGGGTAAGTAATGAGAGAGGTGTTTTAGACAGTGGGTCAGTGTGGGTAAGTAATGAGAGAGGTGTTTTAGATAGTGGGTCAGTGTGGGTCAGTAATGAGAGAAGTGTTTTAGATAGTGGGTCAGTGTGGGTAAGTAATGAGGGAGGTGTTTTAGATAGTGGGTCAGTGTGGGTACGTAATGAGAGAGGTTTTTAGACAGTGGGTCAGTGTGGGTACGTAATGAGAGAGGTGTATTAGACAGTGGGTCAGTGTGGGTACGTAATGAGAGAGGTGTTTAGACAGTGGGTCAGTGTGGGTAAGTAATGAGAGAGGTGTTTAGACAGTGGGTCAGTGTGGGTAAGTAATGAGAGAGGTGTTTAGACAGTGGGTCAGTGTGGGTGCGTAATGAGAGAGGTGTATTAGACAGTGGGTCAGTGTGGGTAAGTAATGAGAGAGGTGTTTTAGATAGTGGGTCAGTGTGGGTGCGTAATGAGAGAGGTGTTTTAGATAGTGGGTCAGTGTGGGTAAGTAATGAGAGAGGTTTTTTAGATAGTGGGTCAGTGTGGGTGCGTAATGAGAGAGGTGTTTTAGACAGTGGGTCAGTGTGGGTAAGTAATGAGAGAGGTGTTTTAGATAGTGGGTCAGTGTGGGTAAGTAATGAGAGAGGTGTTTTAGATAGTGGGTCAGTGTGGGTAAGTAATGAGAGAGGTGTTTTAGACAGTGGGGCAGTGTGGGTAAGTAATGAGAGAGGTGTTTTAGATAGTGGGTCAGTGTGGGTAAGTAATGAGAGAGGTGTTTTAGATAGTGGGTCAGTGTGGGTGCGTAATGAGAGAGGTGTTTTAGACAGTGGGTCAGTGTGGGTAAGTAATGAGAGAGGTGTTTTAGATAGTGGGTCAGTGTGGGTAAGTAATGAGAGAGGTGTTTTAGATAGTGGGTCAGTATGGGTGCGTAATGAGAGAGGTGTTTTAGACAGTGGGTCAGTGTGGGTAAGTAATGAGAGAGGTGTTTTAGATAGTGGGTCAGTGTGGGTAAGTAATGAGAGAGGTGTTTTAGACAGTGCGTCAGTGTGGGTACGTAATGAGAGAGGTGTTTTAGACAGTGGGTCAGTGTGGGTAAGTAATGAGAGAGGTGTTTTAGATAGTGGGTCAGTGTGGGTAAGTAATGAGAGAGGTGTTTTAGATAGTGGGTCAGTGTGGGTATGTAATGAGAGAGGTGTTTAGACAGTGGGTCAGTGTGGGTAAGTAATGAGAGAGGTGTTTTAGATAGTGGGTCAGTGTGGGTACGTAATGAGAGAGGTGTTTTAGACAGTGGGTCAGTGTGGGTAAGTAATGAGAGAGGTGTTTTAGATAGTGGGTCAGTGTGGGTGCACCATGTGGTGTGAATCTGATAGTAACAACAGGGACTACATATTTTTGTCTTGTTCTCCTAAGTGTGTGTGGAATTGTCTTGTAGAGTCGTCTTTGGCTCTCGAGTGGGCCTTCTAGGCTTCATCCGACATTGAAGAATATGTGTGTGTGTGTCACGTCCTCAGCTCTCTCTGTGTGTGTGACACGTCCTCAGCTCTCTCCATGTGTGTGACACGTCCTCAGCTCTCTCCATGTGTGTGTGACGTCCTCAGCTCTCTCCATGTGTGTGTCACGTCCTCAGCTCTCTCCATGTGTGTGACACGTCCTCAGCTCTCTCCCTGTGTGTGTCACGTCCTCAGCTCTCTCTGTGTGTGTGACACGTCCTCAGCTCTCTCCCTGTGTGTGTCACGTCCTCAGCTCTCTCCATGTGTGTGACACGTCCTCAGCTCTCTCCATGTGTGTGTCACGTCCTCAGCTCTCTCCATGTGTGTGTCACGTCCTCAGCTCTCTCCATGTGTGTGTCACGTCCTCAGCTCTCTCCATGTGTGTGTGTGTGTTATGTCCTCAGCTCTCTCCATGTGTGTGTGTCACGTCCTCAGCTCTCTCCATGTGTGTGTCACGTCCTCAGCTCTCTCCCTGTGTGTGTGTGTCACGTCCTCAGCTCTCTCCCTGTGTGTGTGTGTCACGTCCTCAGCTCTCTCCATGTGTGTGACGTCCTCAGCTCTCTCCCTGTGTGTGTGTGTCACGTCCTCAGCTCTCTCCATGTGTGTGTGTGTCACGTCCTCAGCTCTCTCCATGTGTGTGTGACGTCCTCAGCTCTCTCCCTGTGTGTGTGTCTCACGCCCTCAGCTCTCTCCCTGTGTGTGTGTGTCACGTCCTCAGCTCTCTCCATGTATGTGTCACGTCCTCAGCTCTCTCCCTGTGTGTGTGACACGGCCTCAGCTCTCTCCCTCTCTGTGTGTGACACGTCCTCAGCTCTCTCCCTCTCTGTGTGTGACACGTCCTTAGCTCTCTCCCTCTCTGTGTGTGTCGTCACGTTGGAGGGAGGAATGACAGGCGCGAACGCTGATTCGGTCTGGCGGTGGCATCGTCTGAGAGTGGTGGGTTGCCGACCAGGAGCAAATTATATTCATTGGTCTTAAACGCTCCGGCTGGCCAGCGGGTTGTGTTGCGACCGTCAGTGTCATGTTACATTATGACCTGGGGATGACGAGATGGAGAGGACACTGGGAGAGGAGCGAGGAGGAGCAGAGGGAGGGAAGGGCTGACAGGTTCAGGGACTCATAAACAAACAGGCTGTCTTTTAGCATCTTTTTACAAATGCTATTTTAAAAATGAATGAGTTATTATTTTTATTTATGTGTGTGTGAGTTTGTTGTTGACAGCAGTGTGTGTGTGTGTGTGTGTGTGTGTGTGTGTGTGTGTGTGTGTGTGTGTGTGTGTGTGTGTGTGTGCGTGCGTGCGTGCGTGCGTGCGTGCGTGCGTGCGTGCGTGCGTGCGTGCGTGTGTGTGTGTGTGAGTTTGTTGTCGACAGCAGTGTGTATGTGTTTGATTCTGTTGTTGACAGCAGTGTGTGTGTGTGTGTGTGTTGTTGACAGCAGTGTGTGTGTGTGTGTGTGTGTGTGTGTGTGTGTGTGTGTGTGTGTGTGTGTGTGTGTGTGTGTGTGTGTGTGTGTGTGTGTGTGTGTGTGTGTGTGTGTGAGTTTGTTGACAGCAGTGCGTGTGTGAGTTTGTTGACAGCAGTGTGTGTGTGTGCGTGCATGTGTGCGTGCGTGCGTGTGTGTGTGTGTCAACAGAGACTCTTATAACACACTAACATCTGCTCTAAGAACCTCTAACACACTGTTGCTCAGCAACATCCCACTGTATTGAGACTTAATGCATCAAACAGTCACACACTCTCCAGCTGCCTCAAGAATGAACTAACCACATGTGGACGAGAGGACTTGGCAAAACAACCAAAAACACAACTGCAAACAATGAAAGCGAGTCGTTGTTGCTTGAAAAAATCATCAGGAAAACTAGTTTTGAAACAAAAACCAAACAAAAATCCTTCTGACAAAAAGAGAAAGCAGTCTTTATGTTCATGATAACAATGGGTACAGCTCAGTCGTCTTCTAACGGCAGTTTAAAACAAAAGAGGCTTTTATTGGATGTGGTTGAATAGCAGAGGGATGTGTGTGTGTGTGTGTGTGTGTGTGTGTGTGTGTGTGTGTGTGTGTGTGTGTGTGTGTGTGTGTGTGTGTGTGTGTGTGTGTGTGTGTGTGTGTGTGTGTGTGTATATGCAGCTGTGAGTCTTTATGAAGACAAACTCTGAGTTTCTCCATTGTCACTTCCTAGGCCTACCTTGTGTTGGGACAATACACTATTATGTAGAGTCACCTTGAACTGGCAGTTGATAATTACCATGTTACTACGGAGCAGATGACAGACAGACAGACAGACAGACAGAGAGAGACAGAGAGAGAGAGAGAGAGAGAGAGAGAGAGAGAGAGAGAGAGAGAGAGAGAGAGAGAGAGAGAGAGAGAGAGAGAGAGAGAGAGAGAGAGAGAGAGAGAGAGAGAGAGAGAGAGAGAGAGAGAGAGAGAGAGAGAGAGAGAGAGATGATCAGCTCAATGTAATTGAAGAATCCATAGACTCTAACCAATTCTGGGAAAATTGGAAAACACTAAACAAACAACAACACGAAGAATTATCTATCCAAAATGGAGATGTATGGGTAAACCACTTCTCCAATCTTTTTGGCTCTATAACAAAGAATAAAGAGCAAAAACATATACATGATCAAATACAAATCCTAGAATCAACTATTAAAGACTACCAGAACCCACTGGATTCTCCAATTACCTTGAATGAGTTACAGGACAAAATAAAAACCCTCCAACCCAAAAAGGCCTGTGGTGTTGATGGTATCCTTAATGAAATGATCAAATATACAGACAACAAATTCCAATTGGCTATACTAAAACTCTTTAACATCGTCCTTAGCTCTGGCATCTTCCCCAATATTTGGAACCAAGGACTGATCACCCCAATCCACAAAAGTGGAGACAAATTTGACCCCAATAACTACCGTGGAATATGCGTCAACAGTAACCTTGGTAAAATACTCTGCATTATCATTAACAGCAGACTCGTACATTTCCTCAATGAACACAATGTACTGAGCAAATGTCAAATTGGCTTTTTACCAAATTACCGTACAACAGACCATGTATTCACCCTACACACCCTAATTGACAACCAAACAAACCAAAACAAAGGCAAAATCTTCTCATGCTTTGTTGATTTCAAAAAAGCCTTCGACTCAATTTGGCATGAGGGTCTGCTATACAAATTGATGGAAAGTGGTGTTGGGGGTAAAACATACGACATTATAAAATCCATGTACACAAACAACAAGTGTGCGGTTAAAATTGGCAAAAAACACACACATTTCTTCACACAGGGTCGTGGGGTGAGACAGGGATGCAGCTTAAGCCCCACCCTCTTCAACATATATATCAACGAATTGGCGCGGGCACTAGAACAGTCTGCAGCACCCGGTCTCACCCTACTAGAATCCGAAGTCAAATGTCTACTGTTTGCTGATGATCTGGTGCTTCTGTCACCAACCAAGGAGGGCCTACAGCAGCACCTAGATCTTCTGCACAGATTCTGTCAGACCTGGGCCCTGACAGTAAATCTCAGTAAGACCAAAATAATGGTGTTCCAAAAAAGGTCCAGTCGCCAGGACCACAAATTCCATCTAGACACCGTTGCCCTAGAGCACACAAAAAACTATACATACCTCGGCCTAAACATCAGCACCACAGGTAACTTCCACAAAGCTGTGAACGATCTGAGAGACAAGGCAAGAAGGGCATTCTATGCCATCAAAAGGAACATACATTTCAACATACCAATTAGGATCTGGCTAAAAATACTTGAATCAGTCATAGAGCCCATTGCCCTTTATGGTTGTGAGGTCTGGGGTCCGCTCACCAACCAAGATTTCACAAAATGGGGCAAACACCAAATTGAGACTCTGCATGCAGAATTCTGCAAAAATAACCTCCGTGTACAACGTAGAACACCAAATAATGCATGCAGAGCAGAATTAGGCCGATACCCACTAATTATCAAAATCCAGAAAAGAGCCGTTCAATTCTACAACCACCTAAAAGGAAGCGATTCCCAAACCTTCCATAACAAAGCCATCACCTACAGAGAGATGAACCTGGAGAAGAGTCCCCTAAGCAAGCTGGTCCTAGGGCTCTGTTCACAAACACAAACACAAACAGACCCCACAGAGCCCCAGGACAACAGCACAATTAGACCCAACCAAATCATGAGAAAACAAAAAGATAATTACTTGACACATTGGAAAGAATTAACAAAAAAACAGAGCAAACTAGAATGCTATTTGGCCCTAAACAGAGAGTACACAGTGGCAGAATACCTGACCACTGTGACTAACCCAAACTTAAGGAAAGCTTTGACTATGTACAGACTCAGTGAGCATAGCCTTGCTATTGAGAAAGGCCGCCGTAGGCAGACATGGCTCTCAAGAGAAGACAGGCTATGTGCTCACTGCCCACAAAATGAGGTGGAAACTGAGCTGCACTTCCTAACCTCCTGCCCAATGTATGACCATATTAGAGACACATATTTCCCTCAGATTACACAGATCCACAAAGAATTCGAAAACAAATCCAATTTTGATAAACTCCCATATCTACTGGGTGAAATTCCACAGTGTGCCATCACAGCAGCAAGATTTGTGACCTGTTGTCACAAGAAAAGGGCAACCAGTGAAGAACAAACACCATTGTAAATACAACCCATATTTATGCTTATTTATTTTAACTTGTGTGCTTTAACCATTTGTACATTGTTACAACACTGTATATATATAATATGACATTTGTAATGTCTTTATTGTTTTGAAACTTCTGTATGTGTAATGTTTACTGTTAATTTGTATTGTTTGTTTCACTTTTGTGTATTGTCTACCTCACTTGCTTTGGCAATGTTAACACATGTTTCCCATGCCAATAAAGCCCCTTGAATTGAATTGAATTGAATTGAGAGAGAGAGAGAGAGAGACAGAGAGAGACAGAGAGAGAGAGAGAGAGAGAGAGAGGGGGGGAGAGAGAGAGAGAGAGAGAGAGAGAGAGAGAGAGAGAGAGAGAGAGAGAGAGAGAGAGAGAGAGAGAGAGAGTGTTACAACACTGTATATATATAATATAACATTTGTAATGTCTTTATTGTTTTGAAACTTCTGTATGTGTAATGTTTACTGTTAATTTGTATTGTTTATTTCACTTTTGTATAATATCTACCTCACTTGCTTTGGCAATGTTAACACATGTTTCCCATGCCAATAAAGCCCCTTGAATTGAATTGAATTGAGAGAGAGAGAGAGAGAGAGAGAGAGAGAGAGTCATCAAGGGGAATGATTGTACATGGGGTGTGGGGTGCGGTTGTGAATGGCTTTGTTTCTTTATTTGTAGACTGACACAGCGCCTCCTTGGAAGAGGCGGCTCCCGTTTGTGGAATAAGACATAAGATGGTAGTAAAAATACACCTTTAAAATAAAGATCATCGCATTTACCGTAAGATAGACTACTCTTCATAATGTGATGAGTAGATTGGATAGTAATCATTTAGGTTAATAATATAACTCAATCACTGTTCTGAACAATGCATGGCTGAGTCAGTCATAGAGTAGGCTACATACAGAGTAGGAGTAGAGTAGGCTACATACAGAGTAGGAGTAGAGTAGGCTACATACAGAGTAGGAGTAGAGTAGGCTACATACAGAGTAGGAGTAGAGTAGGCTACATACAGAGTAGAAGTAGAGTAGGCTACATACAGAGTAGGAGTAGAGTAGGCTACATACAGAGTAGGAGTAGAGTAGGCTACATACAGAGTAGGAGTAGAGTAGGCTACATACAGAGTAGGAGTAGAGTAGGCTACATACAGAGTAGGAGTAGAGTAGGCTACATACAGAGTAGGAGTAGAGTAGGCTACATACAGAGTAGGAGTAGAGTAGGCTACATACAGAGTAGGAGTAGAGTAGGCTACATACAGAGTAGGAGTAGAGTAGGCTACATACAGAGTAGGAGTAGAGTAGGCTACATACAGAGTAGGAGTAGAGTAGGCTACATACAGAGTAGGAGTATAGTAGGCTACATACAGAGTAGGAGTAGAGTAGGCTACATACAGTATATCAGATTCAGGAACATGCTGGTCTTTTTATAAACTCAATTCTTCTACACTTTATATGGCTTGAGACATTAGCTGACAATTTTTTTTTATACGACAGGGCAGCCTACACTGACAAAACAAATGAAAAATAACATCCTTTTCTTAAGCACAACAATGTAATCTTGGCCTATGAAAAGGATAGACCAACATTTTACAATATGACATTTATCTAGCCTGGAGAAGGAAATTATTGTCCCAATGAAAACTTTCCAGTGACACTCACCGGGAATATGGCTGGTGCTCTCTGCCGGTGCTCTCTCCCGGTGCTCTCTCCCGGTGCTCTCTGCCGGTGCTCTCTGCCGGTGCTCTCTGCCGGTGCTCTCTCCTGGTGCTCTCTGCCGGTGCTCTCTGCCGGTGCTCTCTCCTGGTGCTCTCTGCCGGTGCTCTCTGCCAGTGCTCTCTCCTGGTGCTCTCTCCTGGTGCTCTCTGCCGGTGCTCTCTCCCGGTGCTCTCTGCCGGTGCTCTCTCCTGGTGCTCTCTGCCGGTGCTCTCTCCTGGTGCTCTCTGCCGGTGCTCTCTCCCGGTGCTCTCTACCGGTGCTCTCTGCCGGTGCTCTCTGCCGGTGCCAATTAGATAAAGGCTCTCCTACCGTTCCCTCAACATTGGGAGGTGAGATATACATCTCGCTTTCCAACCTTTGTTTTTCCTGCGTTTGTATTTTGAAATATGGCGATAGGTCTTTTTTTTTTTAATGGGCGCCAATGACGGCGTCCTGCACTATCCCCCACGGTCGGCGTTGATCTCTTACCGTATGTATAGACACAGTAGAAAGACAGAAGACATTGAAGATACAAATGTACACTCCAGTACATGTTGAAATATTGTTTCTCACATTGGTTTCTTATTTTTCTACGGTCCTACTTTAGTGGTAATGACCATGTGGATTCCAACACGTTTGACCTCTGCTCTGACCTTTCATTCGGTCAGGTGGTCGAAGTACACTAACCCGTTAGCCATAGCGTCTCCATGCACTCCACACCTGCGCTAAACATCTGTGCACTGCGTCTCCACTGTCCGCCCCGTTCACTCCGATATCTCTCTACCTCTTTGACGGGTATGAATAATTTCCTGCTCCCTCCGATATCCCTCCAACAGCAATCTGGAGCCAACAAACTCTCTGTTGCAGCGGGAACCAAACGCTTATCAATTATAGATCTTTGCCAGTGATATGTTTCCTTCTGTCTACGTCCTTGCCTTTTCTTTTACCTTCTGTCAACAAGGACGATGGGACCTTGATGTCCCCTTTCTGATAGGTCTGATCATGAAGTACATGTTTCACTCCATCCTCTGTGTACGACGGGAAAATATTAAACCTTTTTCCAACTACTGAACAGGGCCCAGTGTACAGTATTTGGTCCATGGTGAGAGGTAGTACCTCTCCGTTTCACTCTGTTTCTAAACGTTTTCTGCCTACTGAACATTATTTGGCCCTTGGTGAGAGGGAGCACCCAGTGGCAGGGAGGGGGTGGGGCATGTTAATGAGGTGTGATCCTGCTTATGGCTCTATGATTGGATAATTAGAGGAATGTGGCCAATTAGGATAATTTCGCTGCCCTGTCAGTGTGTGTGTGTGTGAACAGGAAGACTCCCTGCCAGCTGGAGCTATGGTGTTTATAGAGCTATGGTGTGTGTGTGCGTGTCTGTGTGTGGGTGTGTGTGTATGTGTGTGGGTGTGTGTGTATGTGCGTGTGTGTGCATGTGTGTGTGCGGATGTCATCACTACTGGCTGGTATTATAAATCCTTGATGCAAAGAGCAAAAGCCCTTTGAAAGTTTCATTACTTTAGTCTATGACAATATTGAGGACAAAATACTATTTGGCAAAGTCTTGTTTTGTCAATGAGGATGGAACTGGGACAAAACAAATAATCCAATACCAGGTTGAAATTGTTAAAATAATTAAATAATTTTATAACATATATCTACCAGATTATATAATTCAACACAGAACGTGATTTCCATAACCTAGAAGCTAAACATTAGTCAATATTCAGGCCAATATATAGGAATTGATTTCCTAGACAATGACACCATTTCCCAGATTGCAGCAGCCACTACACTTAAATCTTTTGATGCCGTCTACCATAGTGCCCTTCGCTTTGTCACGGGTGACAGTTTTAATAATCAACGCTGCTTCCTGTATCAAAAGGTTGTCTGGTCCTCATTGAAGTCCCACAGGTGACAGTCTTTAATACTCATTACTGCTTCCTGTATCAACAGGAAGCAGTGGGACTTTAATGTACTGGTCCTCATTGAAGTCCCACAGGTGACAGTCTTTAATACTCATTACTGCTTCCTGTATCAACAGGAAGCAGTGGGACTTTAATGTACTGGTCCTCATTGAAGTCCCACAGGTCACTTCTTTACTCCTATTTTTGTTTCCAAAGCTCTGCTACACAAACTTCCAACTTACCTAACTTTGCTGCTAACCTATAAGAGAATGAGCTACCAAACCCGCTCACAGGATTGGTTAACTCTTGAGGTCCCTCTGGTCTCCACCAATGTAGGTAAATCCTCCTTTAGTTTTAGTGCCACCCCATTGTTGGAACAACCTAGAAAAGTCCTTGCATCTTGATGCCCTGGTGCCAGTAGGACAGTTTAGGACTCGGCTGTTGAATGAATTCATTCAGTATGGAAGTTGTTTCCATTGATTGTAGTGGTTTATTTGTTGAAGTTGTGGTGTTGAGGTTGTGGTGATGAGGTTGTGGTTGTGGTGTTGAGGTTGTGGTGATGAGGTTGTGGTTGTGGTGTTGAGGTTGTGGTGTTGAGGTTGTGGTGATGAGGTTGTGGTGATGAGGTTGTGGTGTTGAGGTTGTGGTTGTGGTGTTGAGGTTGTGGTGTTGAGGTTGTGGTGATGAGGTTGTGGTGTTGAGGTTGTGGTGTTGAGGTTGTGGTGTTGAGGTTATGGTGTTGAGGTTGTGGTTTTGGTGTTGAGGTTGTGGTGTTGAGGTTGTGGTGTTGAGGTTGTGGTGTTGAGGCTGTGGTGTTGAGGTTGTGGTGTTGAGGTTGTGGTGTTGTGGTGTTGAGGTTGTGGTGTTGAGGTTGTGGTGTTGTGGTGTTGAGGTTGTGGTGTTGAGGTTGTGGTGTTGAGGATGTGGTGTTGAGGTTGTGGTGTTGTGGTGTTGAGGTTGTGGTGTTGAGGTTGTGGTGTTGAAGTTGTGGTGTTGAGGTTGTGGTGTTGAGGATGTGGTGTTGAGGTTGTGGTGTTGAGGTTGTGGTGTTGAGGTTGAGGTTGTGGTGTTGAGGATGTGGTGTTGAGGTTGAGGTGTTGCGATTGTGGTGTTGAGGTTGAGGTGTTGAGGTTGAGGTGTTGAGGTTGTGGTGTTGAGGTTGTGGTGTTGAGGTTGTGGTGTTGAGGTTATGGTGTTGAGGTTGTGGTGTTGAGGTTGTGGTGTTGAGGTTGTGGTGTTGAGGATGTGGTGTTGAGGATGTGGTGTTGAGGATGTGGTGTTGAGGTTGTGGTGTTGCGGTTGAGGTTGTGGTGTTGAGGTTGTGGTGTTGAGGATGTGGTGTTGAGGTTGAGGTGTTGAGGTTGAGGTTGAGGTGTTGAGGTTGAGGTTGAGGTGTTGAGGTTGAGGTGTTGAGGATGTGGTGTTGAGGTTGTGGTGTTGCGGTTGAGGTTGTGGTGTTGAGGTTGTGGTGTTGAGGTTGTGGTGTTGAGGTTGTGGTGTTGAGGTTGAGGTTGTGGTGTTGAGGTTGAGGTGTTGAGGATGTGGTGTTGAGGTTGTGGTGTTGAGGTTGTGGTGTTGAGGTTGTGGTGTTGCGGTTGAGGTTGTGGTGTTGAGGTTGTGGTGTTGAGGTTGTGGTGTTGAGGTTGAGGTTGTGGTGTTGAGGTTGAGGTGTTGAGGTTGAGGTGTTGAGGATGTGGTGTTGAGGTTGTGGTGTTGCGGTTGAGGTTGTGGTGTTGAGGTTGTGGTGTTGAGGTTGTGGTGTTGAGGTTGAGGTTGAGGTTGTGGTGTTGAGGTTGAGGTGTTGAGGATGTGGTGTTGAGGTTGTGGTGTTGAGGTTGTGGTGTTGAGGTTGTGGTGTTGAGGTTGTGGTGTTGAGGTGGTGGTGTTGAGGTTGTGGTGTTGCGGTTGAGGTTGTGGTGTTGAGGTTGTGGTGTTGAGGTTGTGGTGTTGAGGTTGAGGTTGTGGTGTTGAGGTGTTGAGGTTGAGGTGTTGAGGTTGAGGTGTTGAGGTTGTGGTGTTGAGGTTGTGGTGTTGAGGTTGAGGTGTTGAGGTTGAGGTGTTGAGGTTGAGGTGTTGAGGTTGTGGTGTTGAGGTTGTGGTGTTGAGGTTGAGGTGTTGAGGTTGTGGTGTTGAGGTTGTGGTGTTGAGGTTGTGGTGTTGAGGTTGTGGTGTTGAGGTTGAGGTTGTGGTGTTGAGGTTGTGGTGTTGAGGTTGTGGTGTTGAGGTTGAGGTTGTGGTGTTGAGGTTGAGGTTGAGGTGTTGAGGTTGAGGTGTTGAGGATGTGGTGTTGAGGTTGTGGTGTTGCGGTTGAGGTTGTGGTGTTGAGGTTGTGGTGTTGAGGTTGTGGTGTTGAGGTTGAGGTTGAGGTGTTGAGGATGTGGTGTTGAGGTTGTGGTGTTGAGGTTGTGGTGTTGAGGTTGTGGTGTTGCGGTTGAGGTTGTGGTGTTGAGGTTGTGGTGTTGAGGTTGTGGTTGTGGTGTTGAGGTTGAGGTTGTGGTGTTGAGGTTGAGGTGTTGAGGTTGAGGTGTTGAGGTTGAGGTGTTGAGGTTGTGGTGTTGAGGTTGTGGTGTTAAGGTTGTGGTGTTGAGGTTGAGGTGTTGAGGTTGTGGTGTTGAGGTTGTGGTGTTGAGGTTGTGGTGTTGAGGTTGTGTTGTTGAGGTTGTGGTGTTGAGGTTGAGGTGTTTAGGTTGTGGTGTTTAGGTTGTGGTGTTGAGGTTGTGGTGTTGAGGTTATGGTGTTGAGGTTGAGGTGTTTAGGTTGTGGTGTTGAGGTTGTGGTGTTGAGGTTGTGCCTTGTGGTTATTTTTATTCTTCTTATTTTAATGGAATGTACATTTTTCTTGCTGTTTGCATTCAGGGCACCATTGGGAATGAGACCATGGTCTTAATTGGACTATCCTAAAGAAATAGAAGCAACAACACAAATATATACAGTGGCTTGCGAAAGTATTCACCCCCTTTGAATCTTTCCTATTTCGTTGCCTTACAACCTGGAATTAAAATAGATTTTTTGGGGGGGTTTATATCATTTGATTTACACAACACGCCTACCACTTTGAAGAAACAAACAAGAAACAGGACAAAAAATGAAAACTTGAGTGTGCATAGCTATTCACCCCTCCAAAGTCAATACTTTGTGGAGCCACATTTTGCAGCAATTACAGCTGCAATTCTCTTGGGGTATGTCTCTAAAAGCTTGGCACATCTAGCCACTGGGAATTTTGCCCATTCTTTAATGCAAAACTGCTCCAGCTCCTTCAAGTTGGATGGGTTCCACTGGTGTACAGCAATCTTTAAGTCATACCACAGATTCTCAATAGGATTGAGGTCTGGGCTTTGACTAGGTCATTCCAAGACATTTAAATGTTTCCACTCGAGTGTTGCTTTAGCAGTATGCTTAGGGTCATTGTCCTGCTGGAAGGTGAACCTCCGTCCCAGTCTCAAATCTCTGGAAGACTGAAACAGGTTTCCCTCAAGAATTTCCCTGTATTTAGCGCCATCCATCATTCCTTCAATTCTGACCAGTTTCCCAGTCCCTGCCGATGAAAAACATCCCCACAGCATGATGCTGCCACCACCACGCTTCACTGTGGGGATGGTGTTCTCAGGATTTTGAGAGGTGTTGGGTTTGCGCCAGACATAGCATTTTTCTTGATGGCCAAGAAGCTCAGTTTGACCAGAGTACCTTCTTCCATATGTTTGGGGATTCTCCCACTTGCTTTTTGGCGAACACCAAACGTGTTTGCTTATTTTTTTCTTCAAGCAATGGCTATTTTTCTGGCCACTCTTCCGTAAAGCCTAGCTCTGTGGAGTGTACGGCTTAAAGTGGTCCTATGGATAGATACTCCAATCTTTGCTGTGGAGCTTTGCAGTTCCTTAAGGGTTATCTTTGGTCTCTTTTTTGCCTCTCTGATTAATGCAAGGAGGTTGCCTTGTCCATGGATTTTGGTGGGCGGCCCTCTCTTGGCAGGTTTGTTGTGGTGCCATATTCTTTCCACTTTCCAATCAGGTCCGTGGGATGTTCAAAGTTTCTGATATGTTTTTATAACCCAACCCTGATCTTAACTTAACAGCAGACTGTTATTGTAGCAGGAAGACTATATAATAATGTCATGTGTAGAGGCAGACTCAGCAGACTGTTATTGTAGCAGGAAGACTATATAATAATATCATGTGTAGAGGCAGACTCAGCAGACTGTTATTGTAGCAGGAAGACTATATAATAATGTCATGTGTAGAGGCAGACTCAGCAGACTGTTATTGTAGCAGGAAGACTATATAATAATGTCATGTGTAGAGGCAGACTCAGCAAACTGTTATTGTAGCAGGAAGACTATATAATAAAGTTGTTATCTTAGTTAAAATGTATGCACCAAATTGGGATAGCAGTTGATTCTTCACAAATTTATTTTCTAGATTACCAAATATGGACACCCACCACCTAATACTAGATGGTGATATGAATTGTGTCACCCAATCTGGATCGTAGCTCTCCTAGGCTTCATCAAAGACAGTATTCACAATTCAGCTATTTTTTAAGACATATGGCATACCTGATGCATGCCGTTTCCACAATCCCACAACTAGGGAGTGTTCTTTTTTCTCACCAGTTCATAAGACCTTCTCCCGTCTAGACTACTTTTTCCTAGACACTAGATTTCTGCTTCTTATCACGGCGTGTGATTACCAAGCTGTAGTCATTTTGGATCTTATACCAAATACACAGCCCAATTATTGCCCTTGGCGGCTTAACTTACTACTGCTATCAGAATAAACCTTTATTGTCTTAACTCACTACTGCTATCAGAAGAAACCCTTGTTGTCTTAACTTCTACTTGGTCACAATCCCGGATCCGGGAGCACCCTCATCAGTAAAAAAGCTGACTAGCATAGCCTAGCATAGCGCCACAAGTAAATACTAGCATCTAAATATCATTAAATCACAAGTCCAAGACACCAGATGAAAGATACACATCTTGTGAATCCAGCCATCATTTCTGATTTTTAAAATGTTTTACAGGGAAGACACAATATGTATTTCTATTAGCTAACCACGATAGCAAAAGACACAACTTTTTTTTCCCACCATTTTTTTCCTGCATAGGTAGCTATCACAAATTCGACCAAATAAAGATATAAATAGTCACTAACCAAGAAACAACTTCATCAGATGACAGTCTGATAACATATTTATTGTATAGCATATGTTTTGTTAGAAAAATGTGCATATTTCAGGTATAAATCATAGTTTTACATTGCAGCCACCATCACAACTCTCACCAAAGCAACTAGAATAACTACAGAGACCAACGTGAATTACCTAAATACTCATCATAAAACATTTATGAAAAATACACAGCGTACAGCAAATGAAAGACAAAGATCTTGTGAATCCAGCCAATATTTCAGATATTTTAAGTGTTTTACAGCGAAAACACAGTATAGCATTATATTAGCTTACTACAATAGCCAACCACACAACAGCATTGATTCAAGCCAACAATAGCGATAACGAATAAACCAGCAAAAGATATTAATTTTTTCACTAACCTTCTCAAACTTCTTCAGATGACAGTCCTATAACATCATATTACACAATACATATAGAGTTTGTTCGAAAATGTGCATATTTAGCGGCACAAACCGTGGTTATACAATGAGAATAGTAGCCAAGCTGCCAACAAAATGTCGGGAGAAATCTTGGGAGAGGCACCTAATCTAATCAGTAACTAATCATAAACTTGACTAAAAAATACAGGTTGGACAGCAAATGAAAGATACATTAGTTCTTAATGCAACCGCTGTGTTAGATTTTTAAAATTAACGTTACTACGACATACAGCGTGCGTTAAAGCGAGACCGCACCGAAATTAATGGCGGAATAGTAGTTTCACATTTTTCAACAGAACAACGAATTAACATCATAAATAGTTCTTACTTTTTGATGAGCTTCCATCAGAATCTTGGGCAAGTTGTCCTTTGTCCAGAAGAATCGTTGCTCGGTTGTAGATTGTCGCCTTCAACTTTGGAATTAGCAGTAAACATTAGCCATGTGGCGAAGACGTGCCCAACTCACTATAACGCAGCACAAAGAAATATCCGAAAATCGCAATATACTGATATAAACTGATATAACTCGGTTTAAAATAACTACATTATGATGTCTTTAACACCTATATCGAATAAAATCAGAGCCGGATATATCTAAGGCCTATAACGAGAGCTTTTCAGAATGCAATCCTGAGGTCTGTCTTGCGTCATGGCGAATGTTGAAAAGAGTGTACCCCACGTACCCAGACCCTTTATATGGCCTCAGATCTGCCTAGCAACTCCATTCCAATTCTCACTACTTGCTGACATCTAGGGGAAGGCGTATGCAGTGCATGTCGACCAATAGAAGACATGCAAATTAATAAACTGACCCTAGAACAGACTGCCGGATTTCAGATTTCTCACTTCCTGACAGGAAGTTTGCTCCAACTTGAGTTCTGTTTTACTCACAGATATAATTCAAACGGTTTTAGAAACTAGAGAGTGTTTTCTATCCAATAGTAATAATAATATGCATATTGCACGAGCAAGAATTGAGTACAAGGCAGTTTAATTTGGGAACGACATTTTACAAAGTGAAAACAGCACCCCCTATTGAGAAAAGGTTTTAACTCACTACTGCTATCAGAAGAAACCCTTGTTGTCTTAACTCACTACTGCTATCAGAAGAAACCCTTGTTATCTTAACTCACTACTGCTATCAGAAGAAACCCTTGTTGTCTTAACTCACTACTGCTATCAGAAGAAACCCTTGTTGTCTTAACTCACTACTGCTATCAGAAGAAACCCTTGTTGTCTTAACTCACTACTGCTATCAGAAGAAACCCTTGTTGTCTTAACTCACTACTGCTATCAGAAGAAACCCTTGTTGTCTTAACTCACTACTGCTATCAGAAGAAACCCTTGTTGCTTTTATATCATCTCAGATTGAACTATTTCTCGATCTTAATCAAACCCCTGGTATGTCTCCTACAGCAACAGGGGAATCAATGAAGGCTTATCTAAGGGCCAAATTATTTCCTACTGCGCAAGATTAAGGACGTGCAATATTCATCACCTAGTGGAATTGACAAATAACATCTGGGATTTGGATATGGCATATTCACACTCTTCATTCCGCAGATTTACTAAAACAACGTTTGACACTTCAGACAGAGTTTGATCTTCTTTCAACTCGACAAGCTGAAAATCGAATTAGTAAAACGCAATATGAAATGATGAACATGGAGAGAAATCAGGGAAAATGCGAGCACGCCTGCTGCGTCAGAGAACCTCAAATCAAACCGTACCTGAGATAACTGACGAGCTGTGTAACACATGTATTGACATGTATTTAGAGGTCAATTCATGATTTCATAACTTTTACTCACAGTTATGCCGTGTGGTAAATCCCCTGGACCTGATGGATTTTCCGAGCAAATTCTTTAAAAAATTCTCAGACCAACTTTCTCTTCTCTTGTTTTCCGTATTTGAGGAATCATTTTCCTCAAACTCTTTACTCTCAACAATGAGACAGGCCTGTATTTCACTTATTCTGAGAAAGGAAAACAAACTCTTGAGTGTGGTTCATAAAGGCCAATTTCTTTACTCAATTGCGAAGTAAAGATACTTTCTTAGATGCTTGCCTACCGTTTTGAGTCAGTCCTTCCCTCCATTATCTCTACAGTTCAAACTGGTTTTGAGTCAGTCCTTCCCTCCATTATCTCTACAGGTCAAACTGGTTTTGAGTCAGTCCTTCCCTCCATTATCTCGACAGGTCAAACTGGTTTTGAGTCAGTCCTTCCCTCCATTATCTCTACAGGTCAAATTGGTTTTGAGTCAGTCCTTCCCTCCATTATCTCTACAGGTCAAACTGGTTTTGAGTCAGTCCTTCCCTCCATTATCTCTACAGGTCAAACTGGTTTTGAGTCAGTCCTTCCCTCCATTATCTCTACAGATCAAACTGGTTTTGAGTCAGTCCTTCCCTCCATTATCTCTACAGGTCAAACTGGTTTTGAGTCAGTCCTTCCCTCCATTATCTCTACAGGTCAAACTGGTTTTGAGTCAGTCCTTCCCTCCATTATCTCTACAGATCAAACTGGTTTTGAGTCAGTCCTTCCCTCCATTATCTCTACAGGTCAAACTGGTTTCATAAAAAAAAAAATGTAATTATTTGTTCAACATCAGACATCTTTATAATCTACTTTATAATCCCTCTTCATCTGACATTCCAGAGATATTGTTATCACTTGATGCTAAGAAGGCGTTCGATCGGGTGGAGTGGGATTATCTTTTTTATACTCTCAAACTAATTTTATGTCCTGGATCAAAGTCCTTTACTCCTCCCCTATGGCTGCAGTGTGCACAAATAATAAACTTTCATCCTATCTCCAACTTCAACGTGGGTCAAGACAGGGGTGTCCTCTTTTCCCTCAGCTGTTTGCCATCGCAATTGAGCCTTTAGCCATAGCAATAGATAATAACACCACTATCAAAGGTATTTGAGGTGAAGGTAACGTCTCACTCTATGTGGATTACATGCTATTATATGTCTGACCCTTTAACTGGTCTTCCAGAGATTCAGGTTGTACTAAAGACAATTGGTAAAATATAAATGTAATCTACAAAAAAGTCTATTGCTGCTTATTAATCCTGCAGTGAAAACGTATTTTAGTAATATGCCCTTCAGAGTGAGTACACAGAAATTAAAATACTTGGGATTTTGGGTTAGACGCGATTTCAAAAGATCTCTATGAAGCACATTTCCCTCCACTGACACTCCACCTGAAACAGGATCTTGAACTCTGGGATTTACTTTCTCTTTCTTTGGGCGGAAGAATTAACACTGTTAAAATTAAAGTATTACTTAAGATTTTATACTTAATTCAATGTATTCCTATCTTTCTGACAAAATATTTGTTTTTATCTCCATAGATTAACTGATATCTGCTTTTATCTGGAACAAGAAAAACCCTTGGATATGTAAACGCGTATTGCAAAGATCTCGTGGCCAGGGTGGTCTAGGACTTCCGAACTTTCAATATTATTACTGGGCAGCTAATATAGGAATCCTTGATTTTGGATGACAGAAACCCCTGATATTCCAGGCCCGAAAATGGTTGACCTTGGAGATTTCATCCTGTGGCCCCATCTCCTTAGCTGCCTTACTCTGCTCAAAACTTGCATTAGCTGAGCCTGTTTCCAAATACACTAAAAAGCTGATTGTGAAACATTCTCTTAAAATCTGGAAACAGTTCAGGCGATTGTTTGGTCTCAGTGAATTATCATCCTCTATCATCCTTAAAGAGCCATACATTCTCACTATCACTATTAGACAGGCCGTTTCATATTTGGTCTGGACAAGGGATCTCCTCACTGAACGACTTGTACACGGCCTGTTCACCCCGCTATCATCCAGGCGGGGTCAGAACAGGTGCATCAAAGCTGGGACCGAGAGACTGAAAAACAGCTTCTCTCTCAAGGCCATCAGACTGTTAAACAGCCATCACTAGCCGGCTACCACCCGGCTACTCAACCCTGTACCTTAGAGGCTGCTGCCCTATATACACAGACATGAAATTACTGGCAACTTTAATAATGTTTACATCCTGCTTTACTCATCTCATATCTCATATGTGTATACTGCATTCTATTCTACTACATTGCCTATCATACTGTAGGCCCCTGGTCAGGAATGGTCTACTTTAACTACTATGGGCTGGTTATCATACTGTAGGTCCCTGGTCAGGAATGGTCTACTTTAACTACTATGGGCTGGTTATCATACTGTAGGTCCCTGGTCAGGAATGGTCTACTTTAACTACTATGGGCTGGTTATCATAATGTAGGCCCCTGGTCAGGAATGGTCTACTTTAACTACTATGGGCTGGTTATCATACTGTATGCCACTGGTCAGAAAATTTCTCCCTGGGTTTGAAGCAGTCTTCCCTACAGTTCTGAGAAAACATTTTAATCATTCAGAAATCAAATGACTCTGAAGCTTAGCGAGTTGTTTCTCTATCTCCCTCTTCTCCTCCCTCTTTCCCTCCATCTCCAGCAGACATCATTAAGGCTGGGCTAGAGCCCCGGGCTGTGCATGAACCTTTTCTTCTAACTGTACACTTTATCCATAATTCAGCCATCTTAACTGAATTATTCAAGCAAATAGTAAGGGGGAAATAATGGAGTTCACTGAATCTTACTTAAACATAAAACAATTTTAATGTTGATTTGAATTTTTTGAGGTTTTGGAGGGGATGTGGTGATGGGGATAAGTAGTGGTGTAGTGGTACATGCACGCACGCACTCACACACACACACACACACACACACACACACACACACACACACACACACACACACACACACACACACACACACACACACACACACACACACACACACACACACACACACACACACACACACACTGACACACACACACTGACACACACATGCGTGCAGAGACACACACACGCAGGCACACAAACTCACACACACAGACACACACACAAACACACACATACACACATTCACTTTGCTAGTTTCTCTAAGTGTGAAGAGGGTAGAGAGATGGTAAATGGAGGAGGGAGTAGAAGGGGGTTGATACTGTTTCTAGAAAAAAGCTGAATTAACATTAATTGCTGACTTTCAACACATCCATCCCCAATGGCACCCTAGTCCCTATTTAGTGCACTACTTTTGACCAGGGCCCTATGAGCTCTGTGGGCCCTGGTCAGACGTACTTTACCATATAAGGAATAGGGTGCCATTGGGGATGCAGTCCATGAGACGGAGTGCTAAATCATTTAGTCCCTGGAGTGGGGTGCCATGCACATTTTAAAGAGGGAAAAGAATCAGAATTCCCCCAAATGAAAGAGGGGTGATATCATAAATAAATAAAGATACATGCTTCAGACTGGAGAGACAGACAGACAGACAGACAGACAGACAGACAGACAGACAGACAGACAGACAGACAGACAGACAGACAGACAGACAGACAGACAGACAGACAGACAGACAGACAGACAGCACTCCTCTGGTTCAGTGGATAGACTAGCCAGACCTGGGTTCAAATAGTATTCGTTTTCTTTCAATTAATTGTACTTCTCTTGATTGGGGTTGCCTGGCACAATGAAATACTGTCGAAAGTGCAAACCCTGTCCATCTGACACTCCAGACAGGCTGTGACAAACGCTTAAAGTATTTGGCAGATTTCAAGTAGCATGTGAACCCAGGTCAGGTGGATTCAGATACACTGGGAGATACTATAGTACAGCACACAGAGGTTTTCTAGGAGCATAGAGAGTGGCAGTAAAGCTACATTTCCCAACCCGTCTAGTGTGTCTGACTATGGGGTTTGGAGGGGGGGTCTATCTGGAACAGCAGAACAGGACTTGGGGAACTTGGGGGACTTGGGGAAGGCATACTGAAGAATGTCCTCAGGACATACACGCTCCCACCATCCCAACCCCACTGTCTCTCTCTCTCTCTCTCTCTCTCTCAGGCACACAAATTCACATATACCCGTTCAGGAGTGTACACACACACGCACGCACGCACACAGACACAGACTGGGGCTGCATTAGTAACAAGCAGCCATCTGTGAAGACATGATGAACAATCCCAGGTGTGTTTGGCCTTGCAGACTGGTTAGAGCTCTTACAATGAGGAGGGAAAACAGTTGATATTCAGACTGGTTAGAGCTCGTACTATGTGGAGGGAAAACAGTTGATATTCAGACTGGTTAGAGCTCTTACTATGAGGAGAGAAAACAGATGATATTCAGACTGGTCAGAGCTCTTACTATGAGGAGGGAAAACAGTTGATATTCAGACTGGTTAGAGCTCTTACTATGAGGAGGGAAAACAGATGATATTCAGACTGATTAGAGCTCTTACTATGAGGAGGGAAAACAGTTGATATTCAGACTGGTTAGAGCTCTTACTATGAGGAGGGAAAACGGATGATATTCAGACTGGTTAGAGCTCTTACTATGAGGAGGGGAAACACATGATATTCAGACTGGTTAGAGCTCTTACTATGAGGAGGGAAAACAGATGATATGCAGACTGGTTAGAGCTCTTACTATGAGGAGGGAAAACAGATGATATTCAGACTGGTTAGAGCTCTTACTATGAGGAGGGAAAACAGATGATATTCAGACTGGTTAGAGCTCTTACTATGAGGAGGGAAAACAGTTGATATTCAGACTGGTTAGAGCTCTTACTATGAGGAGGGAAAACAGTTGATATTCAGACTGGTTAGAGCTCTTACTATGAGGAGGGAAAACAAATGATATTCAGACTGGTTAGAGCTCTTACTATGAGGAGGGAAAACAGTTGATATTCAGACTGGTTAGAGCTCTTACTACGAGGAGGGAAAACAAATGATATTCAGACTGGTTAGAGCTCGTACTATGAGGAGGGAAAACAAATGATATTCAGACTGGTTAGAGCTCGTACTATGAGGAGGGAAAACAAATGATATTCAGACTGGTTAGAGCTCTTACTATGAGGAGGAAAAACAGTTGATATTCAGACTGGTTAGAGCTCTTACTATGAGGAGGGAAAACAAATGATATTCAGACTGGTTAGAGCTCTTACCATGAGGAGGGAAAACAAATGATATTCAGACTGGTTAGAGCTCTTACTATGAGGAGGGAAAACAAATTATATTCAGACTGGTTAGAACTCTTACTATGAGGAGGGAAAACAAATGATATTCTCAAATGATATTGAAAGTAATCGTTTCTCCACCTACTGAAATAACTTGTATTAGAGTAAATAGCAATTGTGGAGTAGGACAATTATTGCTGGTCATAATACCTGGCACCATCTGAATACAATGCCCCTTTTGACCGCTGTGCATATTGCATTAAACAATACGGAAGGAAACAGAGGCATACCATAACCTCTGTAGATATGTTTGGTCTGAAATGTATATACATTACTGCCAGCTGGTGTTTCTGCATTCCTAACCCCTCTTAATATCCAAGGAGAATGTTGTGAAGATGACACACTGTTTCCAGATACTTCTAATCTTTCTTCTCCTCCTTCTTCTCCTCCTCCTCCTCTTCCTCCTCTCTTCCTCTTGTCTCAGTTTTATACATCCTGTTCCATATCATAATGTTTCACACATGGTCCCAGCTGAGGCGGAACTGTCTTTCCTGAGAGGCAGGAAGAGGGACATGAAGAGAGGAGAGGAAGACAAAGGAGAGAGGGAGATATGGGCAGAGGAGAGGAAGGAGAGAGGGAGAGATGGGCAGAGATGAGGAGAGGAGGGAGAGAGGGGTGGGGAGAAAATAGGGTAGGGGTGAAAGAGAAGAGGAGGAGAGGAGAGGGGTGGAGAGGAGAGGACATATAGGGAGAGAATGGTAATAGAGGGGTGGGAGAGAAGAGGAAAGGAGAGGAGCGGAGAGGAGATATAGGGAGAGAATGGTGAGAGAGGAGAGGAGAGGAGAGGGGAGGGGAGGGGAGGAGGGAAAGAGGGTGAATAAGAAAGGAGGGGTGAGAAGGAAGAAATGAGGAGAGAGGGAGGAGGGAGATATAGGGAGAGAATAGGGAATGATAGGTGAGAGGTCAGGATATGAGGCCCAGATGCCCAGATGACTAATTTGACACATTTCCCACAATCCTTTTCTCACTGTCTGCCACCATCAACACGTTTACCATCCGGGAGAGGTGAGGCATCCAAGGTCTGGCACAGGTCTGGTAAGACGGGATCCTCCTGATGTACACCCTAGTAGAGCTGTTGTCCAGGGAGACATTGTATCTAGCAGTGTTCCAGAGATGTGACACATGCAGTATGAGCTACTTGGTTTTTCCAGACTGTTGACTGGTCTATCTCTCTGTTGCTGTCCTCCCAGGTCTGCCTCAGCTCTGGCAGGTAGACACATGCACTTTGTATTCTGAGGGAAAACTGGCAGGTAAACGTTGCCTTTTTTTTTTGTACAGATCTAAGACGGGTTTACCCTGCCCAAATCCTAACCTAAACCATTAGGGAGCAGAACACCACACTGTCCTTAGATCAGATTCACCGTCCTGGTTTTCACTGCAGCTGTTAGTAAATCTATTCAACTCTACAAATCTGTCTTCCTTTGTGCTTAGGTTCAACTGTGGAACAGAGTTATGTGTGTGTGTGTGTGTGTGTGTGTGTGTGTGTGTGTGTGTGTGTGTGTGTGTGTGTGTGTGTGTGTGTGTGTGTGTGTGTGTGTGTGTGTGTGTGTGTGTGTGTGTGTGTGTGTGTGTGCGTGCACGTGTGTGTGTGTGTGCATGAGCACGCGTACATGTTCGTGCGTGTCTTCCTTCGAACAAAGCCATCGTGTAGCTAGACAACCTCATTTCCCCCTTAACCCACTTCTGGAGCTGAGGAGGGCTGCTTCACTAATAGTTGTCAAGCCTTAGCCTCAGTAATAGTTACTAAGCGGTATAAAAAGGGGGTCATTACGGGAAGCAGCCTGTCTCGTCTTAGTGTGTGTGTAATTAACATTTCACAGTGCCTATCTCATTAGACGAGACAAGGGAAGTTGAGCAGGCAGGAACTGAAGCACTGCAGCACAGTACGGCAAGTCACATGAGATTCAGAACTCAATGGAATCTGTCTCTCTTCTTATCCATCTAAAGAAAGGGACTTTTTCATCTGTTTTCTGTCTGTTTCTCTTCTTATCCATCTAGAGAAAGGGACTTTTTCATCTGTTTTCTGTCTGTCTCTCTTCTTATCCATCTAGAGAAAGGGACTTTTTCCATCTGTTTTCTGTCTGTTTCTCTTCTTATCCATCTAGAGAAAGGGACTTTTTCATCTGTTTTCTGTCTGTCTCTCTTCTTATCCATCTAGAGAAAGGGACTTTTTCATCTGTTTTCTGTCTGTCTCTCTTCTTATCCATCTAGAGAAAGGGACTTTTTCATCTGTTTTCTGTCTGTTTCTCTTCTTATCCATCTAGAGAAAGGGACTTTTTCATCTGTTTTCTGTCTGTCTCTCTTCTTATCCATCTAGAGAAAGGGACTTTTTCATCTGTTTTCTGTCTGTCTCTCTTCTTATCCATCTAGAGAAAGGGACTTTTTCATCTGTTTTCTGTCTGTCTCTCTTCTTATCCATCTAGAGAAAGGGACTTTTTCATCTGTTTTCTGTCTGTTTCTCTTCTTATCCATCTAGAGAAAGGGACTTTTTCATCTGTTTTCTGTCTGTCTCTCTTCTTATCCATCTAGAGAAAGGGACTTTTTCATCTGTTTTCTGTCTGTCTCTCTTCTAATCCATCTAGAGAAAGGGACTTTTTCATCTGTTTTCTGTCTGTTTCTCTTCTTATCCATCTAGAGAAAGGGACTTTTTCATCTGTTTTCTGTCTGTCTCTCTTCTTATCCATCGAGAGAAAGGGACTTTTTCATCTGTTTTCTGTCTGTCTCTCTTCTTATCCATCTAGAGAAAGGGACTTTTTCATCTGTTTTCTGTCTGTTTCTCTTCTTATCCATCTAGAGAAAGGGACTTTTTCATCTGTTTTCTGTCTGTTTCTCTTCTTATCCATCTAGAGAAAGGGACTTTTTCATCTGTTTTCTGTCTGTTTCTCTTCTTATCCATCTAGAGAAAGGGACTTTTTCATCTGTTTTCTGTCTGTCTCTCTTCTTATCCATCTAGAGAAGGGGACTTTTTCATCTGTTTTCTGTCTGTCTCTCTTCTTATCCATCTAGAGAAAGGGACTATTTCATCTGTTTTCTGTCTGTCTCTCTTCTTATCCATCTAGAGAAAGGGACTTTTTAATCTGTTTTCTGTCTGTTTATCTTATTATCCATCTAGAGAAAGGGACTTTTTCATCTGTTTTCTATCTGTTTCTCTTCTTATCCATCTAGAGAAAGGGACTTTTTCATCTGTTTTCTGTCTGTCTCTCTTCTTATCCATCTAGAGAAAGGGACTTTTTCATCTGTTTTCTGTCTGTTTCTCTTCTTATCCATCTAGAGAAAGGGACTTTTTCATCTGTTTTCTGTCTGTCTCTCTTCTTATCCATCTAGAGAAAGGGACTTTTCATCTGTTTTCTGTCTGTCTCTCTTCTTATCCATCTAGAGAAAGGGACTTTTTCCATCTGTTTTCTGTCTGTTTCTCTTCTTATCCATCTAGAGAAAGGGACTTTTTCATCTGTTTTCTGTCTGTCTCTCTTCTTATCCATCTAGAGAAAGGGACTTTTTCATCTGTTTTCTCTCTGTCTCTCTTCTTATCCATCTAGAGAAATGGACTTTTTCATCTGTTTTCTGTCTGTTTCTCTTCTTATCCATCTAGAGAAAGGGACTTTTTCATCTGTTTTCTGTCTGTCTCTCTTCTTATCCATCTAGAGAAAGGGACTTTTTCATCTGTTTTCTGTCTGTCTCTCTTCTTATCCATCTAGAGAAAGGGACTTTTTCATCTGTTTTCTGTCTGTCTCTCTTCTTATCCATCTAGAGAAAGGGACTTTTTCATCTGTTTTCTGTCTGTTTCTCTTCTTATCCATCTAGAGAAAGGGACTTTTTCATCTGTTTTCTGTCTGTCTCTCTTCTTATCCATCTAGAGAAAGGGACTTTTTCATCTGTTTTCTGTCTGTCTCTCTTCTAATCCATCTAGAGAAAGGGACTTTTTCATCTGTTTTCTGTCTGTTTCTCTTCTTATCCATCTAGAGAAAGGGACTTTTTCATCTGTTTTCTGTCTGTCTCTCTTCTTATCCATCGAGAGAAAGGGACTTTTTCATCTGTTTTCTGTCTGTCTCTCTTCTTATCCATCTAGAGAAAGGGACTTTTTCATCTGTTTTCTGTCTGTTTCTCTTCTTATCCATCTAGAGAAAGGGACTTTTTCATCTGTTTTCTGTCTGTTTCTCTTCTTATCCATCTAGAGAAAGGGACTTTTTCATCTGTTTTCTGTCTGTTTCTCTTCTTATCCATCTAGAGAAAGGGACTTTTTCATCTGTTTTCTGTCTGTCTCTCTTCTTATCCATCTAGAGAAGGGGACTTTTTCATCTGTTTTCTGTCTGTCTCTCTTCTTATCCATCTAGAGAAAGGGACTATTTCATCTGTTTTCTGTCTGTCTCTCTTCTTATCCATCTAGAGAAAGGGACTTTTTAATCTGTTTTCTGTCTGTTTATCTTATTATCCATCTAGAGATAGGGACTTTTTCATCTGTTTTCTATCTGTTTCTCTTCTTATCCATCTAGAGAAAGGGACTTTTTCATCTGTTTTCTGTCTGTCTCTCTTCTTATCCATCTAGAGAAAGGGACTTTTTCATCTGTTTTCTGTCTGTTTCTCTTCTTATCCATCTAGAGAAAGGGACTTTTTCATCTGTTTTCTGTCTGTCTCTCTTCTTATCCATCTAGAGAAAGGGACTTTTTCATCTGTTTTCTGTCTGTCTCTCTTCTAATCCATCTAGAGAAAGGGACTTTTTCATCTGTTTTCTGTCTGTCTCTCTTCTTATCCATCTAGAGAAAGGGACTTTTTCATCTGTTTTCTGTCTGTCTCTCTTCTTATCCATCTAGAGAAAGGGACTTTTTCATCTGTTTTCTGTCTGTCTCTCTTCTTATCCATCTAGAGAAAGGGACTTTTTCATCTGTTTTCTGTCTGCTCTCTCTTCTTATCCATCTAGAGAAAGGGACTTTTTCATCTGTTTTCTGTCTGTCTCATAAGGCTTACTTATCCATCTAGAGAAAGGGACTTTTTCATCTGTTTTCTGTCTGTCTCTCTTCTTATCCATCTAGAGAAAGGGACTTTTCATCTGTTTTCTGTCTGTCTCTCTTCTTATCCATCTAGAGAAAGGGACTTTTTCATCTGTTTTCTGTCTGTCTCTCTTCTTATCCATCTAGAGAAAGGGACTTTTTCATCTGTTTTCTGTCTGTCTCTCTTCTATCCATCTAGAGAAAGGGACTTTTTCATCTGTTTTCTGTCTGTTCTCTTCTTATCCATCTAGAGAAAGGGACTTTTTCATCTGTTTTCTGTCTGTCTCTCTTCTTATCCATCTAGAGAAAGGGACTTTTTCATCTGTTTTCTGTCTGTCTCTCTTCTTATCCATCTAGAGAAAGGGACTTTTTCATCTGTTTTCTGTCTGTTTCTCTTCTTATCCATCTAGAGAAAGGGACTTTTTCATCTGTTTTCTGTCTGTTTCTCTTCTTATCCATCTAGAGAAAGGGACTTTTTCATCTGTTTTCTGTCTGTCTCTCTTCTTATCCATCTAGAGAAAGGGACTTTTTCATCTGTTTTCTGTCTGTCTCTCTTCTTATCCATCTAGAGAAAGGGACTTTTTCATCTGTTTTCTGTCTGTCTCTCTTCTTATCCATCTAGAGAAAGGGACTATTTCATCTGTTTTCTGTCTGTCTCTCTTCTTATCCATCTAGAGAAAGGGACTTTTTCATCTGTTTTCTGTCTGTTTATCTTATTATCCATCTAGAGAAAGGGACTTTTTCATCTGTTTTCTGTCTGTTCTCTTCTTATCCATCTAGAGAAAGGGACTTTTTCATCTGTTTTCTGTCTGTCTCTCTTCTTATCCATCTAGAGAAAGGGACTTTTTCATCTGTTTTCTGTCTGTTCTCTCTTCTTATCCATCTAGAGAAAGGGACTTTTTCATCTGTTTTCTGTCTGTCTCTCTTCTTATCCATCTAGAGAAAGGGACTTTTTCATCTGTTTTCTGTCTGTCTCTCTTCTTATCCATCTAGAGAAAGGGACTTTTTCATCTGTTTTCTGTCTGTCTCTCTTCTTATCCATCTAGAGAAAGGGACTTTTTCATCTGTTTTCTGTCTGTTTCTCTTCTTATCCATCTAGAGAAAGGGACTTTTTCATCTGTTTCTGTCTGTTCTCTTCTATCCATCTAGAGAAAGGGACTTTTTCATCTGTTTCTGTCTGTCTCTCTTCTTATCCATCTAGAGAAAGGGACTTTTTCATCTGTTTTCTGTCTGTCTCTCTTCTTATCCATCTAGAGAAAGGGACTTTTTCATCTGTTTTCTGTCTGTCTCTCTTCTTATCCATCTAGAGAAAGGGACTATTTCATCTGTTTTCTGTCTGTCTCTCTTCTTATCCATCTAGAGAAAGGGACTTTTTCATCTGATTTCTGTCTGTTTCTCTTCTTATCCATCTAGAGAAGGGACTTTTTCATCTGTTTTCTGTCTGTTTCTCTTCTTATCCATCTAGAGAAAGGGACTTTTTCATCTGTTTTCTGTCTGTCTCTCTTCTTATCCATCTAGAGAAAGGGACTTTTTCATCTGTTTTCTGTCTGTCTCTCTTCTTATCCATCTAGAGAAAGGGACTTTTTCATCTGTTTTCTGTCTGTCTCTCTTCTATCCATCTAGAGAAAGGGACTTTTCATCTGTTTTCTGTCTGTCTCTCTTCTTATCCATCTAGAGAAAGGGACTTTTTCATCTGTTTTCTGTCTGTTTCTCTTCTTATCCATCTAGAGAAAGGGACTTTTTCATCTGTTTTCTGTCTGTCTCTCTTCTTATCCATCTAGAGAAAGGGACTTTTTCATCTGTTTTCTGTCTGTCTCTCTTCTTATCCATCTAGAGAAAGGGACTTTTTCATCTGTTTTCTGTCTGTTTCTCTTCTTATCCATCTAGAGAAAGGGACTTTTTCATCTGTTTTCTGTCTGTCTCTCTTCTTATCCATCTAGAGAAAGGGACTTTTTCATCTGTTTTCTGTCTGTCTCTCTTCTTATCCATCTAGAGAAAGGGACTTTTTCATCTGTTTTCTGTCTGTCTCTCTTCTTATCCATCTAGAGAAAGGGACTTTTTCATCTGTTTTCTGTCTGTTTCTCTTCTTATCCATCTAGAGAAAGGGACTTTTTCATCTGTTTTCTGTCTGTCTCTCTTCTTATCCATCTAGAGAAAGGGACTTTTTCATCTGTTTTCTGTCTGTCTCTCTTCTTATCCATCTAGAGAAAGGGACTTTTTCATCTGTTTTCTGTCTGTCTCTCTTCTTATCCATCTAGAGAAAGGGACTTTTTCATCTGTTTTCTGTCTGTTTATCTTCTTATCCATCTAGAGAAAGGGACTTTTTCATCTGTTTTCTGTCTGTTTCTCTTCTTATCCATCTAGAGAAAGGGACTTTTTCATCTGTTTTCTGTCTGTCTCTCTTCTTATCCATCTAGAGAAAGGGACTTTTTCATCTGTTTTCTGTCTGTTTCTCTTCTTATCCATCTAGAGAAAGGGACTTTTTCATCTGTTTTCTGTCTGTCTCTCTTCTTATCCATCTAGAGAAAGGGACTTTTTCATCTGTTTTCTGTCTGTCTCTCTTCTTATCCATCTAGAGAAAGGGACTTTTTCATCTGTTTTCTGTCTGTCTCTCTTCTTATCCATCTAGAGAAAGGGACTTTTTCATCTGTTTTCTGTCTGTTCTCTCTTCTTATCCATCTAGAGAAAGGGACTTTTTCATCTGTTTTCTGTCTGTCTCTCTTCTTATCCATCTAGAGAAAGGGACTTTTCATCTGTTTTCTGTCTGTCTCTCTTCTTATCCATCTAGAGAAAGGGACTTTTTTCATCTGTTTTCTGTCTGTTTCTCTTCTTATCCATCTAGAGAAAGGGACTTTTTCATCTGTTTTCTGTCTGTCTCTCTTCTTATCCATCTAGAGAAAGGGACTTTTTCATCTGTTTTCTGTCTGTCTCTCTTCTTATCCATCTAGAGAAAGGGACTTTTTCATCTGTTTTCTGTCTGTTCTCTCTCTTATCCATCTAGAAGATAAGGGACTTTTTCATCTGTTTTCTGTCTTCTCTCTTCTATCCATCTAGAGAAAGGGACTTTTTCATCTGTTTTCTGTCTGTCTCTCTTCTTATCCATCTAGAGAAAGGGACTTTTTCATCTGTTTTCTGTCTGTCTCTCTTCTTATCCATCTAGAGAAAGGGACTTTTTCATCTGTTTTCTGTCTGTCTCTCTTCTTATCCATCTAGAGAAAGGGACTTTTTCATCTGTTTTCTGTCTGTTTCTCTTCTATCCATCTAGAGAAAGGGACTTTTTCATCTGTTTTCTGTCTGTTTCTCTTCTTATCCATCTAGAGAAAGGGACTTTTTCATCTGTTTTCTGTCTGTCTCTCTTCTTATCCATCTAGAGAAAGGGACTATTTCATCTGTTTTCTGTCTGTCTCTCTTCTTATCCATCTAGAGAAAGGGACTTTTTAATCTGTTTTCTGTCTGTTTATCTTATTATCCATCTAGAGAAAGGGACTTTTTCATCTGTTTTCTGTCTGTCTCTCTTCTTATCCATCTAGAGAAAGGGACTTTTTCATCTGTTTTCTGTCTGTCTCTCTTCTTATCCATCTAGAGAAATGACTTTTCCATCTGTTTTCTGTCCGTCTCTCTTCTTATCCATCTAGAGAAAGGGACTTTTTCATCTGTTTTCTGTCTGTCTCTCTTCTTATCCATCTAGAGAAAGGGACTTTTTCATCTGTTTTCTGTCTGTCTCTCTTCTTATCCATCTAGAGAAAGGGACTTTTTCATCTGTTTTCTGTCTGTCTCTCTTCTTATCCATCTAGAGAAAGGGACTTTTTCATCTGTTTTCTGTCTGTCTCTCTTCTTATCCATCTAGAGAAAGGGACTTTTTCATCTGTTTTCTGTCTGTCTCTCTTCTTATCCATCTAGAGAAAGGGACTTTTTCATCTGTTTTCTGTCCTGTCTCTCTTCTTATCCATCTAGAGAAAGGGACTTTTTCATCTGTTTTCTGTCTGTCTCTCTTCTTATCCATCTAGAGAAAGGGACTTTTTCATCTGTTTTCTGTCTGTTTCTCTTCTTATCCATCTAGAGAAAGGGACTTTTTCATCTGATTTCTGTCTGTCTCTCTTCTTATCCATCTAGAGAAAGGGACTTTTTCATCTGTTTTCTGTCTGTCTCTCTTTCTTATCCATCTAGAGAAGGGACTTTTTCATCTGTTTTCTGTCTGTCTTCTTCTTATCCATCTAGAGAAAGGGACTTTTGTCATCTGGTTTCTCTGTCTAGGCTTCTCTCTATCTTATCCATCTAGAGAAAGGGACTTTTTCATCTGATTTTCTGTCTTGTTTCTCTTCTGATCCATCGAGAGAAAGGGACTTTTTCATCTGTTTTCTGTCTGTCTCTCTCTTATCCATCTAGAGAAAGGGACTTTTTCATCTGTTTTCTGTCTGTTTCTCTTTCTTATCCATCTAGAGAAAGGACTTTTTCATCTTTTCTGTCTGTTCTCTTTTATCCATCTAGAGAAGGGACTTTTCATCTGTTTTCTGTCTGTTTCTCTTCTTATCCATCTAGAGAAAGGACTTTTTCATCTGTTTTCTGTCTGTCTCTCTTCTTATCCATCT
>NW_024058372.1:0-57350 GCF_016432855.1 Salvelinus namaycush | reverse complement strand
GTTTGACCCAAGTTAAACAATTTAATGCTACCAAATACTAATTTTATGTGTAACTTCTGACCCACTGGATGTGATGAAAGAAATAAAAGCTGAAATAAATCATTCTCTCTAATATTATTCTGACATTTCACATTCTCAAAATAAAGTGGTGATCCTAACTGACCTAAGACATGGAATTATTACTAGGATTAAATGTCAGGAATTGTGAAGAACTGAGTTTAAATATATTTGGCTAAGGTGTATGTAAACTTCCGACTTCAACTGTGTGTTTGCTGTACATCAAGTGTCTTGTGGTTTTGTAGGAGAGTCAGGAGATTCTGTTAACTGGAAGACCTGAGTAAAAATGTGACGCACACACTCAATGATGAGGCGCTTTCCTGTAACATAGAGGATTCCACAGAACTGTTTGTGTGGATAATGGTGGGTGTGTTCTTGTGCATGTCTGTGTTTGGGCAACACAAGGCGGTCGAAGTAGTGTCAGGTTTCTCAATTATTTGTTTAAAGAGTGGAGGGAGGCAGAAGGTTCTAGAGGACAGCCAGGGTTAGTCTTTTATTTACAACCAGAGCCTTCTTTATGATGGGGGGGGGGGGGGGGGGGGGCGTGATGCCGACGTGAGAAAAGACAAGCAGGACATGTTAGAGTCCCATTTCCATCTTACCTTAAGGCTTTGCTGATGTTTGACTCAGACCATCAAGGGTGTTTGTGTGGGTAGGGGGGGGGGGGGGGGGGTTTATGTTGTCTCGTAAAGCTGACATTGCCCACCACCACATAAATCCTCCTTCCCCAACTCCCCATCCACTACCTCCCCATCCCCTATCCCAGTGCTGCCCTTCTACACACTCTAAACCTAAAAAGAAGTTCATTATTTCCCTGCATGGCTCTGTGGCATCTGGTTTGATCCTCATGTTAGCACTTGCAGGCTAAAACATACAGAGGATTGTTCCAACTCAAGAGCGCAAGAACAAGGATTTTGACACCAACCATTTTAGATTGTTAAGAAATTATTTCTGATTTGGACCAAACTTCTTCCTATAAATAACTGTGAAGAGACCTCTGGTTGCATGTCTTGTGTGATACCGATGAGTGTCTGAACTGAGTGCCAACTGCTTGAACAGACAGTTCGGTACCTTCATAACATCAACACCTTGCACAAAGACATATAGTGATGCATGTCATTGACATTCACCCTTAGTGTACATCTATGTGCAATACGTGCTGCTCTGTTTTTGACCAACTGCAATTTGCCAATGTCCTTCTTTGCCGCACCTGAACACACAACTAGACAGTAGACCAAGTGCGACAAAACTAGGGCCTGTAAGACTTGTCTGGTTCACTGAGATATCAAGAAAGCACAGCAAAGCCTTATCATGTACAGACCTCTTCCCATTTTAGTAACCATTGAGTCTATATGTTTTGGCCATGACAGCATGCTATCTAGCATGGCACCCAGCAGTTTAGTCTCTTCAACTTGCTCAATAGCCACATTATTCAATAATAGATCCATATGAGGTTTAGGGTTGAGTGAGTGATTTGTCCGAAAAATGATACTTGTAGTATTGTTTTATATTTAGCACCAGCCTATTGCTAGTTACCCATTCTAAAACTGATTGGAGATCTATGTTAAGGGTGTCCGTTATTTATTTTACTGTTGTACGCCGACGTGTACTGTATACTGTTGAGTCGTCAGTGTACATGGACACGCAGGTCAGTGGAAGGTCATTAGTAAACACAGAAAACAATAATGGTCCAAGCCGGCTGCCCTGTGGTACACCACACTCAACATTCAACTGCCATTAAAGAAAACCCTCTGTGTTCTATTGGATAGGTAATTGTCCATCCATGATAAGGCAGAGGATGTTAATCCATAACACCTATGTTTTTCAGTAATATGTTACGATCAACGATGTCAAAGGCTGCACTGAGGTCTAACAAAACAGCTCCCACAATCTTATTATCAGTTTCTTTCATCCAATCATCCAGTCATTTGTGTCAGTGCCGAGCATGTTGAGTGCCCTTCCCTATAAGCATGCTGAAAGTCTGATGCTAATTTGTTTTCTGTAAAATAACATTGTATTTGGTCGAACAAGATTTTTTCCAAAAGTTTGCTAAGCACCAGTAACAGGCTGATTGGTCTGCTGTTGGAACTATTAAAGGCTGTTTTGCTATTTTTGGTCAGCTGAATGCCACTTGCCTCCCTTCAAGCCTGAGGGCACACTCCATCTTCTAGGCTTAGATTGAAGATGTGGCAAATAGGAGTTGCAATGTGTTACGCTACCAACCTCAATAATTTACCATCCATGTTGTCAGTTACAGGTGGTTTTTATAGATAGTAGTAATTTTTTCACCTCCTCCACACTAACTTTGCAGAATTCAAAGCTACAGTGCTTGTCTTTCATTATTTGGTCCATTATACATGAATATGAAGGCTCAGCATTTGTTGTTTGCATGTCATGCCTAAGTTGTCTAATCTTGTCAACAAAAAAAGTTATTGAAGTGGTTGGCAATATCAATTTTTTTTTAAATGAATGAGCCATCAGCCTCAGTGAAGGATGGAGCTGAGTTAGCTTTTCTGCCTAGAATTTCATTAAAGGTCCTCCAGAGCTTTTTACTATCATTCTTTGTATAATTTATCTTTGTTCCATAGTATAGTTTCTTCTTCTTTTTGTTTAGTTTACTAATGTTTAGTTACTGACTCACCTCCCCCTAAATAGATTATGTTACGCAAGTTTTCTAATGGCTTAGGAAAAGGCAATGTTGTTGTAGAATAAATGCTATCAACAACAGCCAAGCCAAGAGACCCATGGTGAGTATGGCTGCATCCAAGAACAACAGCTCTGCTACACAGCAACATGAAGGTGGACTGTGCCGAGAGATTGAGACTGAGGGAGACCTTCAGCCAAATATGAGCCTTTTATCTCCTCTCAGCTCTAATAACTCTAATAGCACAGGGTTAGAAGGCTTGATTGGGCCATCCTCAGGGAGCATGGGTATGAGTGTTTTGGTGTTTCAGTCTGTGAGAACTTGCTGTGGTCATGATGTTCTGCCAGATTTGCCCTTATATCCATCAAACACACACACAGACACGCACACACACACAAACACCTGAGATGATGAATGACCTTGCCCCCTGGGAACTGTTTTGTAGTTCAGGGAAGCGAGACTCTTTCCCTCACCCTCCCTCAGCCCTCCTCACCCCACCACCCTCCTCTTCCCATACCCTTCTGCCTAGACAGCATCCATTGACCCAGGTCATACAAGACATAAACAGAAGCAAATGTAAATAACCATTCTTATTGAGCAAGTTCAGGCAGTACAACTCTTTTCTTCTGTTTACGCCTGTTGAACGTGACTCTGGTCTCCCAACCTTGACCCCTCACACTTCTCCTCCTCCTTCTCCCCCAACTTTACCCCAAACTCACCCCTTCTCCCCACATGTGTAGTACTTACTATAGAATGTTGTAGTATACTGTAGAACAGTGTTTCCCAAACTCGGTCCTGGGGCCACATTTTTGCCCTAGCACTACACAACTGATTCAAATAATCAAAGCTTGATGATGAGTTGGTTATTTGAATCAGCTGTGTAGTGCTGGGACAAAACCCAAATGGGAAACCCTGCTATAGAATACTATAGTAAATACTGAAGTAGTATCCACAACAAAAACACCATACAGTAATGTCTGCAAAAACACTACACTTTTAAACTATATTAAATACTACTTTATTAAATTTGCATTTTACTCTGTCCATTCCCCTCCCCAATATCGCAATTTGTGCCACCCATAAGTGAGAAACCTACATGCCAAGTATAGACCATATATTGTGTTCCCTACAGTTTATAGAAAAGACCACAAGTTCTGAAATATTCGTTCAGACCCCAGTCTTATCTACTTACCTACCTACTTACAGGTTTTGGAAAATGTGCTCTTTTAGTATTTCTCCAGTAGGTTTCCTGAAGGAGAAAGCCTCCACTTCTATGTCAAAGATAATAAAAACAAAAACACTATAGTAAATACGACAGTGATGTCCGCAAAGACACTACAGTAAATATTACAGTATACTACAGTCTGCAAAAACACTGCAGTAAATACTTCAGTGTACTACAATCCACAAAACCACTACATTCATTATTACAGTATAATCTACAGTTTTCCTTTAATATGGTATTTATACTATAGTTAACTGTAATACTACAGTATGCTACAGTGAATGCTACAGTAAAGTCTACAAAAACACTACAGTGAATACTATAGTATTTTTTCATGTGGGTCTCCGTCAAAATAGGAAATCAACATCAGTTTCCAGAGGCTAAGACTAACATGTTCTGCATCATTATGGCTCATTAGGAGCCAGTAAACTCTTCAGACACACACACACACACACACACACACACACACACACACACACACACACACACACACACACACACACACACACACACACACACACACACACACACACACACACACACATTGCATAATTATGAGGCTGTTAACACGTTAACATGTTAGCATCCATCACTGTTATAGACCCAGTCACTGCTGCTGTTTATCAACACGGGTGAAGTGTTTAGTTTAGAAACTCTCAACTGTAATGGTTCTCTGAGGGGCTGAAGGGAAGTGGGGGGGGGGGGCAGAGGAGAGGGGGAGTGATGGGTGAGCCTTGGGGGAAATTTTGGCCTTGTTCCAGTTGAACTAAACTGGTATGAGGAATGGCTAACTGTGGTAGCAAGGCAGGTCGGGGGCTTCAAGACTAAAGGTTGCATGTGTGTTCAACAGTCCGGCAGACTCCACAGCAGCTGGGAATCCACTCAGGAGTGTTTGTTTTCTCCTCTTACATTCCCTGCTGTCAGTAGTGCTGCCAGAGACCCCCTCACCACTCCCAACACACACTCAGAGACCCGACAGCTGGCTGATGTAGGCCGCTCTGGGCTTGATGGTCACTGCATGGTCAGGGTTGGTGCTGTCATTGTACTGTGATGTTAAAAAGTGTGTGTGATTCTACATCCATGATGTGTTTGCAGATGCTGGTGTTCTCTCTCACCTGGTATCCAGTGCTGGAAGACAAGGGGACACTGGCAGTTTGAGAGGTAAGCTTCTGTGGTACCACTGAGTATGTGTTTGCATGTGTGTGTACAAATCTAATTTCAACAGAATGAATAATGAACAAATAATTCTGAATTATTATTAATTCACGAATATCCCAGTATTACCACAAAATTAGTATAATTACAAAAATATGCCATAAAATACATTTCAAATAAAAGCAGACTAGTTAGGCCATGAAGTAATTTCAACATCTTGTTTTGGTTGAGTTGTCAACTAATGTGAATTCAACAAAAAATGTCACCATGTCATTGGGTTTAGGTTCAAAGTTGGGTGAAAGAAATACAACATTCCCTTCCGTTGATGACTTTTTGCAAATCCAATCACTTTTCCTTCTTTGAATCAACGTCATCATGTTGAATTTTTTTGTTGAAAAGACGTGGAAACAACGTTGATTCAACCAGTCTTTGTCCAGTGGGTAGTGTCCAGTCCAGTGTCCAGTCCAGTGTCATGGACAGATGTGCTAGGAGGTGCTCAATCTGCTCCTGAGGGTTGCTGTGTTGCAGTCATCACACCTGCAGCTGGAATGTGTAGGCATTGGGTCTCAGGTAATACATTAGGGGTAGATCGTGGTAGTCCTCCACAAGCCGCTTTGCCTTCTTCAAGCTACTGCGGACTCTGTGGTGGTGGTAGGTTGCCAGCGAGGTACTGCTCCAGGTCAGGTTCAGTCAGAGCATGTTGTTGTCGCAGGGCATCGATTAACTCCAAAACCGTTGGGTTTGTGGGACCAGCAAGTGCCCTGAAGGCCCGATGCCAATCCTTCACTGCTTTATTGATCTCCACAAAATCTTGCTGCTCGACAGCATCGTAGTAGTTCCACATTTCGGAAATAAACATACCTATGGCAAATGCCGGTGCTCTTTTGGTGAAGACTCCTCAAAGTGATCTCCAGTGCCCAATGTATGTCCCTCAAAGTGGCTCACAACTTTGCGCAGCTCCTGTTCCTCAGAGGATGTGGGGAATATCAGCTTCTCCAGATCTCCATAGCATCTCTCTACATCAGCGGGTAGAATGAACAAGAGCGCAGGGAGCATTTTGAGGTGGAGGGTGAAATTGGGGTCGCTGCAGTACATTGATGCCAGCTGTCTTGGGGCAAATTCCTCATTGCCTCCAACCAGTGCCGGGTACTAGTGTACTACATGTAATTCAACTAGTAATTGAATTACATTTTGCAGTGGCTTAGTGGTAGTTGAACTAAATTCAAATCTTGGTGGTAGTAGTTAATACATTTTTTGCCATGTAGCGTTATCGCTAACTACTAGAACTACACAATTTTTTTTGCAAAAATAAAATATGGTTGAAGTAAGCAAGAATTTCCTTTATTTTTCGGCATCAGACCTGCCCAATTCTCACTTGAAACATCGTTTTTGTGTTTAATAGGCTGACTCGAGAGTGATCTGTTCCTACAATTTGTAGTCTATGAAATTTCAGATTTAGAAATAGTTTAGATGTAGTGAACTACTTTTTCAAAGTAACTTTAGCTAAGTAAACTATGTTTTTCTTAAGGGTAGCTTAACTTCTTCCAGTGTGAAGTAAAAGTATTTTCAGAGTAGCTTCCCCAACACTGCCTCCAACGCATGATTGTACTGTATATACTGTATCTCCTAAAAAACATTTCATATATAGACATTAGATGAATTGCATGTTCAACTCGACATTGCTGTCATTTTGAAAATGAACCCTTAATACAACATCAATAGTATGCTACTTGTTGATGCTTTCCTCAGACTTATAGGGCAGTAAAATATAGGCTGCTGGAATCACGGTCGACTGTCGCAGTCCCAAAATGGTGTACAACTGCCGTAACAAGGGTGGGGCCGCTTTGAATGATCTATCTACACTGCCCTACGTAGGCAAAGTGCAGTAACTACATATATATATATTTTTTTAAATGTAATATTATAATGTGATTAATGTGGTATTTATTTTTCTGACATAAGAACAAGCCAGTCGATTAGGATATATCATGAAGTACCAGAAATTGATGTCTGTCTAGATATTTTGCAGTACATTTTTTTACGTACGGTAGTTACTGCACTTTGCCTTTGTAGGGCAGTACACACCAGGACACGGACTGGCACAGGAAATTCAAGTTACGTGTCGTTGTGAAGATGAGAAACCTGTCTTTTCCTGGTCCGCTGTCATGCTGGAGGAATAGCTCTCCACTCGCTGTGCCATGGTAGCTCTCAGGGATGAGCAGGTTGTAGAGGGTCGGTACAGGGGCACTTGGATGTTCAGTAGGTCCTCTTTTTCTAAAGCCCAGGGCTTACTCAGGCAACAACAAAAAAAACATTATTTTTATTGGAGAATCGTTTAGCAGCAGATATTTGCATTCAACTGTTTAGTGCACGATCAGATGCGCCCGAGCCCATTCAGTTGGCGTTATGTGCCCATTCCGGTAGATATATAGCTTGGTCACATAATCAAAACAGAATTAGCATGTGCAAACTATTAGGTGCAGCTCATTTGCACACCCACAGTTACAGTTGCACAGTTCCTTTAATCGTGACTGTATTGTTTTGCTACAATCACTTGCAATGAGTATACTTTTTTCATGAGCAATGACCAAACTAGGCTGGTTGTTTGAGATGTAATGATGAAAAAACGAATGAAAACCACAAAATGTGCATATGCCTATCTTTCTAATCATAGTCTTAATAAACATGAGTAAAACACATCTACTCACAAAGCTCTACATTGTGGAGGTGATGTATGTTAGTGCGGGGCTGGAACTAAAGCCTGCACAGTTCCCACTCTGTAGCTCTCTCTCTAGGTCCAGGGTTGAAGAGCACTGCAATTGAAGATTGATTCATTGACGGAGGCAGAACTCGACACCCTAAAGCCTGTGTCTCAATCAGAGCTTCTCAACGTTGTATCACCGGTTGTTTTCTGTCTGTCTGTTTGTCTGTCTCCTCCCCCCTCCAGACCCAGCATGGCGGTATGATGGCAATGCAGGGTTCCAGGAGTTGAAGGCTGAGGTGACTGAGGTTCCTGCTCCTAGTACTGAGGACAGCACAGGTGAGACACACACCTGGATATATCAAATTGGTCATTATCCTGATGCGGTCCCAACAGTCCCAATACTATTACACAGTTACCCCCTCTCCACCCCTGCACAGCTGACCCTGCAAACACGACGCTTCCCCCTGCTGACAGCCCCAAAACAAATATTGCTATTAATACACAGGTAAGAATAACACTAAATACCAGGGCAAATACCAACATCAGAACATGAGGGACTGCATGTGTTTGTATATGTTAAGTGCCTGACAGGGAGAGATCCACTGAAGCTCTACTGAACATACTGAGAGGCACATCTATGATAAGATCATCTCCACCATACACGTTTACCTCTGCACATTTCCTCTGCAGTTTCTGTCACATCTAGAAAAAGACTGAAACGTCGACAAAATTAACAAGTTGAGATTCATGTTTGTGCTGGAGTTATTCATATCGTTGATGACCGTGCCTGTATATAATTACATAACCCCTCGCCCTTACACACACCACTCTGTCGTGAATATCCTAAAGGTATTTTAGGAAGAGGTAAATATACAGCAGCCTGATCATTTTCTCAGTGAGAGGCTTGAAGTGGTGGAGGATTCCTTCCTGTATCTGATGACTCTCAGCTTAGCTGCTCTTCTACTAACTCGGTACCACACACACACTCATAGGGCTTGTTAATTAGCAGAGATGCCAAACTGTTGTAAACCTGCTATCTGTCTCCATTATGAGAAATTATCATCTCTCAGATCTTTTAGCAGCCGTTACCTCTTCCCTCCATACCCCTATCCAAAAACAGGATTTACCACTGATTATCTCTACACACACCTCTCTCCTCTCTCTCTCTCTCTCTCTCTTCCAGGGTGCATCGCAATAGTATAAAATAGCATCATCACCCCTGACATCTAATGACCTGTCCCTATAACTGCCCCCCCACCATCTACCCATCTCTCTTTTCATCTCTCTAACTGCTCTCTCTCTCCCTTCCCCCCTCCTCTCTCCCAGGCTGTGGGGAGTTGATATCAATAGGAGAGCCAGTGTCCCATCGTAAGGCTGATAGTATAGCTGGTAAATATGGGGTGTGGATGCAGGATCCGGAGGCTGTGGCGCCCTACGGAGGGAAGATGGTGTGGCGCATCGATACAGTGGGGTCAGAGGTCAGACAGCTGTTTGGTTACGAGGACATGGACCAGCTCTCTAAAGGCTACCCCTCAAAGGTGGGTGACTGGACTGACTGGCATGGGATAGACCTAGAGGCTAACCTTAACCATAGATCTAAGATCAAATGACCTTACCCCTAACCAACCCCACCTTAACCATTAAGGGATGATAACATATTGATGTATAATGTAAAGTCTGTAACCATGACCAGACTGTATTATCATTATTTATTACAAGGTGTTGCTGTTGCCGGAGCCAGTGGAGAGTACAGGAGCGACTCTGTACCGCGGCTCTCTGTACTACCAGCGCCGCCGCAGCCGCACCCTGCTGAGGTACGACCTGGCATCTGAGAGCATCGCCGCCCGCCGAGACCTGCCCCACGCCGGCTTCCACGGCCAGTTCCCCTACTCCTGGGGCGGCTACACCGATGTGGATCTTGGGGTGGACGAGCAGGGCCTGTGGGCCGTCTACAGCACCAACAAGGCTAAAGGAGCCATCGTGGTGTCCCAGCTGAACCCACACAACCTGGCGGTGAAGAGGAGCTGGGAGACCAGCATCAGGAAGAACAGTGTGGCTAACGCTTTCGTCATCTGTGGCCGTCTCTACACGGTTGCCAGCTACACTGCTCCTAACACCACCATCAACTTTATGTTCGACACAGCTACTGGCCAGGGGAAGCAGGTGGCGCTACCCTTCAGGAATAAGTACCGCTACAACAGCATGGTGGATTATAACCCTGCCCAAAGGAAGCTACACGCCTGGGACAACTTCCACATTGTCTCCTACGACGTCAGGCTGGGTCACCAGTAGAGGAACTCACAACAAAAACCTTTCAAAAAGACTTTCTCTTGTCTTTAGAGCAGTTAGTGTGGTAGTCAGTGGTTAGAATGCTATTATTTACCACCTTCGTCAATGCGAAGGTTTAGTAGTTACCAAAACTGGCCACAGCAGTGATTGAGATGAAGCTTTTTCAAGCAAATTGTGTTATGAATTAAACCCCCTGCAGGTATGTTGTTTCAGTGGGAAGGCTTTTGCTGTGGCACAGTCCACAAACATGTTTATAGAGGAATTATTTTTCTACTGTTTGGTTGTCAGAGATCGGCTTTTATTGTGTTTTGATGTATAGTGTTGAAAGGGAGGTGAGGGGTCAAAGAATAAATAATGAAGTTTACTCCTTGCATACTGTATCATTGGTCATCATACAAACTGTATTGTGTATAAAACTCCTTCTGACCTGTGCATTGTACACCACTATTACATTATGTACAAATTCATACAAAGGTCAAATAAAAGTTATCCATTCTAAATAACAATGACTTGTTTATTTTTGTATAAAAATCAATGACTTCTAGTAGGCACACGTGACTGATAAAAGTGTCTGCTAAATGGCATATATATATACAGTATATACAGTACCAGTCAAAAGTTTGGACACCTACTCATTCAAGGGTTTTTCTTTATTTTTACAATTTTCTACATTGTAGAATAATAGTGAATAAGTCAAAACTATGAAATAACACATGAAAACTTTGAAATAACACATGGAATCATGTAGTAACCACATCAAATGTATGTTATATTTGAGATTCTTCAAAGTAGCCACCCTTTGCCTTGATGACAGCTTTGCACACGCTTGGCATTCTCTCAACCAGCTTCATGAGGTAGTCACCTGGAATGCATTTCAATTAACAGGTGTGCATTACTAAAAGTTAAATTGTGGAATTTCTTTCCTTCTTAATGCTCTGGAGCCAATCAGTTGAGTTGTGACAAGGTAGGGGTGGTATACAGAAGATAGCTCTATTTGGTAAGAGACCAAGTCCATATTATGGCAAGAACAGCTCAAATAAGCAAAGAGAAACGACAGTCCATCATTACTTTAAGACATGGGTCAGTCAAGGTCAGTCAATCTGGAAAATTTCAATAACTTTGTGTAGTCGCAAAAGTGTAGTCGCAAAAACCATAAAGCGCTATGATGAAACTGTCTCTCATGAGGACCACCACAGGAAAGGAAGACCTAGAGTTACCTCTGCTGCAGAGGAGAAGTTAGAGGATAGAGTTAACTGCACCTCAGATTGCAGCCCAAATAAATGCTTCACAGAGTTCAAGTAACAAACACATCTCAACATCTGCGTGAATCAGGGCTTCATGGTCGAATTGCTGCAAAGAAACCAATACTAAAGGACACCAATAAGAAGAAGAGACTTGCTTGGGCCAAGAAACACGAGCAATGGACATTAGACCAGTGTAAATCTGTCCTTTGGTCATGAGTCCAAATTTGAGATTTTTGGTTCCAACCGCTGTGTTTTAGTGAGACGCAGAGTAGGTGAATGGATTATCTCCACATGTTTGGTTCCCACGTGATGCATGGAGGAGGAGGTGTGATGGTATGGTGGTGATTTGCTGGTGACACTGACACTGTCTGCACACGTAACCAGCATGGCTACCACAGCATTCTGCAGCGATACACCATCTCATCTGGTTTGCACTTAGTGGGACTATCATTTGTTTTTCAACAGGATAATGACCCAAAACACACCTCCAGGCGGTGTAAGGGCTATTTGACCAAGAAGGAGAGTGATGGAGTGGTGCATCAGATGACCTGGCCTCCACAATCACCCGACCTCAACCCAATTGAGATAGTTTGGGATGAGTTAGACTGCAGAATGAAGTAAAAGCAGCCAACAAGTGCTCAGCATATGTGGAAAGTCCAAGACTGTTGGAAAAGCATTCCTCATGAAGCTGGTTGAGAGAATGCCAAGAGTGTGCAAAGCTGTCATCAAGGCAAAGGGTGGCAACATTGAAGAATCTAAAATCTAAAATCTATTTTGATTTGTTTAATACTTTTTGGTTACTACAGGTTTCCATGTGTTATTTCAAAGTTTTGATGTCTTCACTATTATTCTGCCATGTAGAAAATAGTAGAAAATAAAGAAAAACCCTTGAATGAGTAAGTGTGTCCAAACGTTTGACTGGTACTGTATATATATATGCTAGGAGGATGATGATCACTCAGTCTGATACCCTCTTACTCTCATAAGGGGAAGAAATGGAATTCCTTCCATATCAGTCACCAACTAGCCCTCCATCCATTCAGGTCTTTCAGGTACTTTATGTGAAAACAGAGCTAAGGCCTTGGACCATAGAGGCCCATTTTAAGAACATTCCTTCACAGGTCAATGTTGACTGATTTTAGTGGAGGTGTAGGTTGACTTGTTAGTTAAGTTGTTTTCGCCATCAGCTGCATTCATGATTGCTTGTCCACACTTCCACTCCTGAGACCTTCGTTGAGGGGGGGGGGGGGGGGTGATAATGGCAAAAGACTAAGAAAAGGGGAGTGGAAATGTGACAAACAGGAGAGAAAACATTGAGTTACTACTTTAAAAAGAGATCATACTCAGAAAGACAGAATATTTGTGGTTTATTATACACTCCTCTTGGGGCACTCCACACACTCACAGAGCCTGCCTCTCACAAATCACAAATACTGTAGTCTTGGCTTGGGGACTGTACTTTAGAAAGCAGAAAGTCTTGAACTAGAACCACATTTTGGTGCATAAAACCCACATAATCCAGATTTGATGAGCTCTTTCAGTTTGAGAAAAGCAGATTCAGTGTTCAATACAAGCGACTTGACTCTGAACAGAGAATAAACCAAATCCTTATTTTTTGATAAGGTACAAAAACGACTTATTTAATACAAATGATGGAGGACGGAGTGTGGTCTAAACCATTGGCAGATGAGGTTAGAACTTGCTGACCAGTGTGGAACTGTCTAATCTGCACCAGTTTGTCCCAGTCTGATTGGTTAGCTGAGTCCTGACTGTTTGTTGAGCGATTGGTCAGAGTAGGTAGAAGTTGCCCCTAACCACGGATACAGAGTCAGATAGGTTTTGTATCCCCCTGATGGTAAAGGTTAAGAATGGGGGTAGGGTTGTCTGACCATAGATCCATGGTTAGTCGTTCTGTTTCTTCTTCTTGGTGTCTGGCATGCCATTGTCGTTGGCCTGAGAGGAGAAGTGTTCGCACATGGCTGCCAGGGCTCGGTACCGATGGGATATTGTGTTCTTCACCTCCTTAGGTAGCTCAGCATAACTACAGGGACCAGAAAGAGAGTGAGAGACGCAACAATAAATGAGCTGGCAATAATCACTTTCATTCCTTTTCTTCATACTGATGTTGTCAATACATAAAATAGACATCTACTGCCCCCCAGTGGTATAGTAGGAGAGTAATAAAGGAGTAATAAAGTGTGATACGTAAAAACAGACTCCTGAGAGTAAAATAAAAGTCCTGCTTACGTTTTGTCAAATCCGTCTGGCTGGAAACAGGGATCCCATCCAAAGTCTCTGGGGCCTCTAGGCTCTACAATGTGCCCCTAAACAGTTAGGGGAAAAATACATGTTTATCAAAGCAAGCATGCAGAGTTAGTGTGGCTCAGTTGTAGAGCATGGTGCTTGCAATGCCAGGGTTGTGGGTTCGATTCCCACGGGGACCAGTACGAAGAATTACGGAAAAGTATGCAGTCGCTCTGGGTAACGTCAGTAAGACCAAGGAGCTGATTGTGGACTACAGGAAACGGGGGGGGATGAACACGCTGCACCATAGAGAGCATCTTGACTGGCTGCATCACTACTTGGTATGGCAACAGCACCACCCTTGATTGCTTGGTGCTACAATGGGTGTTGCGGTACATCACTGGGGCCGAGTTCCCAGCCATCCAGGACCTGCCATCAAGCAGTGAGAAAGGAAGGCCTGGAAAATCGTTAAAGACTCCAGCCATCCAAGCCATAGAGTGTTCTCTTTGCTTCCGCATGGCAGGCGGTACCGGAGCATAAAAGTCTGACACCAACAGGCTCCTGAACAGCGTCTATCCATAGCCCATCCAACTACCTCATCCCCATACTGTATTTATTTATTTATCTTGCTCCTTTGCACATTCATCTTCTGCACATCTACCATTCCAGTGTTAAATTGCTATATTGTAATTATTTCGCCACCATGGCCTATTTATTGCCTTACCTCCGTTATCCTACCTCATTTGCACACACTGTATATAGACTTTTTCTACTGTATTATTGACTGTATGTTTGTTTATTCTATGTGTAACTGTGTTGTTGTATGTGTCGAACTGCTTTGCTTTATCTTGGCCAGGTCGCAGTTGTAAATGAGAACTTGTTCTCAACTGGCCAACCTGGTTAAATAAAGGTGAAATAAAATAAAAAATAAGACTGCTGAAATTTGGTCAAAAATCTTTCATCTGTTGTAATGGCAAGGTATATTATCTGATTAATGTGCTATTTAGTTTTCCTGACACAAGAACAAGCCAGTTGATCAGAATATACCATGGAGTATCAGAAATGGCTGTCTGTCTAGACAGAAAAATACTTTGAAGTCAGATTTTGCAGTAAAATAAATGACGTAGTTACTGCGTTTTGACTTTGTAGGGCAGTGTACCTATTTTTTATCTTATTTTTTGTGCTACATTGATATTGATTACTGCATTGTTGGGTTTGGAGCTTGCAAGAAAGGCATTTTACTGTACCTGTGCACGTTACATAAACACTTTACATTTGAAACTATATTCTGACCTCAGTTATCCCTCTGAAGAGTTGTACTGGCTCCTCTTTCCCTGGACAGAAGGCAAAGGTACACAGAGCCCAGGCTGACTTATCTTCAAACCCAGCCAACATCTTATACAGACCTGGATAGAGGGAGGGACGGTTACACAAACTCAAACCCAGGAAGTTGGCGGCACCTTAATTGGGGAGGACTGGCTCGTGGTAATAGCTGGAGCGGAATGGTATCAAATACATCAAACACATGGTTTGATACCATTCCATTAGCTCCGTTCCAGCAATTATCATGAGCCTTCCTCCCCTCAGAAGCCTCCACTGCACACTCAAACATTACATTTAAGTAACAGTACTCATTCATTCACAGATGAAACATGATTTACCTTCAGGCCTAAGTTTATCCAGGAACCATTTTCTACACACACACAAAAAAAAAACGATACATTTTCAATAAATGAATTGTCATATTAGAGAATCCGACCACAAGCTCTACAGAGAGGTTATAGAGGCCTACTCACATGTAGGGTCCTGGTAGACCTCCCAATGCTCTGAAACAGAGACAGGTGTCCTCCACTATGACTGGTCCATCAACCTGAGAGAATTGACACGGACAAACCAGGTCAGATGAGCATTTATACACGTATCTCTTATCCAGACCTCATTACAACAGCACATGGAAAAGAACAGTCCACAATGACACACCTGTTTTGCTGCTTCCTTACACTTCTGTATAGAGATCTCGTCTGGTTCCCCCTGGTATTCAGGCACTGAGAAAGATGGACAGTAATTTAGTCCCATGTGAAGACATAACAGAGATGTATTGATTAGGTATACATCTATCTCGTCATTCCATTGAGAAAGTTAACTCACAGTCAATCTTCTTGGACACTAGTTTGTAGGGAAACTTGTCCCCCAAGATCTGAATCACCTGGTTGGACAAAGAACAGCAGTCTTTTATGATGACATGAACTTGTGAGTTGGTCTGCAGCGTTATTTGTAAGGCAGGGACCGGCAACTGGCAGCTGCCGCCCCCCGCAGATCAATTCCACCCCACCCCCTCAAAATGATGATGATTTTTTATGAACCCAGCTGGGGTCTCAACTTACTGTTTAGAGTTAGCATAGTAGAATACACAAGGTGCAATAAAACAAATGGATTGTGCATCAGCAGTTTTTCTTTTATGTCAGTCACTCAATTAGTCCATGTCAGTGAAAATTTTTTAGATTGGTAAATTAGTCTAGCGTCCAGCTATTTATACTTGAAGTAATCATGGTCGATTACAGACTCGTTGATTTTGTTAGTCACTTTCACTCAGATATCATATTAAAAACTGCAAACATTTATATCGACCCTATAGCAAAATGTGTACAATTGCAGGAAATTAGCTGTAAAACGGCACATTTTTCTCTTCGCCCAATGACGAAATGAGTACAATTGCAGGAAATGTTAATGTTTTGCTCGCAAGTTGGGGATGTGCCCCCCCCAACAACATTTTGCGTAGGGCCCCGATAAGGCTAAGGCATGGATGTGGGTATGCAGACCCGCAATCCACTGCAGCTCCTACTGGTTCGATCCTGCTATATCACAACTGGCCGTGATCGGGCGTCCCATAGGGCGGCGCACAATTGGCCCAGCGCCGTCCGGGTTAGGGGAGGTTTTGGCCGGTGTAGGCAGTCATTGTAAAATAAGAATATGTTCTTAACTGACTTTCCTAGTTAAATAAAATAAGGAGTTCTGATATTTTGTGGCACCCACCCCCATCAACGTTGCCCATCCCTGGTGTAAGGCTTGGATGCCACCTGCTGGTATGGTGCTTTACTGTTAAACATGCAGGACTCCAATAACCCAGTTCATGTTATACAGTTAATGTGTACAACCTATTGACGTAGCCTCTAAAATTAGATGAATTATATATCAAAACATTTGAACTCAGCAGGTGTAATCTAAAACTTGGCCACCACATTTACCCCTGCCAGACATTCCATTCTGTCAGGAGTCGGCTGGAGCCTCTAATAAACAGCTCACTTTGGAACGTTTCAATGTTCATTCCGGGCCATTTCTACAGGGAATAAGCATTGATCGGAAGCATTCCCCACCTCTTCTAGTTTCTTTGCGTTTCCAGTCACGAAGACAACGGATCTCCCCGCTGGAATAGCCATGCTGAGGCCTCTTGATGTCTGGAAGATAATCACGAACGGACCAGAACACGCCGCACCGCAAAGACATCCGGCACTGCATCAGCCAATGACAGGCCACTGCCAAGAATCCTAGCAAATCAGGGTAAGGCCAGGAACTCCGCCTATTCAGCACTATCCAATCGGAATGTTGTTGTGTACAGCTGGAAATAATGTCCGGGTGAACATACCATGTCGGGAAGACGGAAAGCTAAAATGCAACCATTTATATTTAGAGAACGGCATATTTTGGACAAAATGACGATACAACAATTGCTATCCATGCACACTTCAGAGGGATAACTGAGGTCAGAATATAGTTTCAAATGTAAAGTGTTTATGTAACGTGCACAGGTACAGTAAAATGCCTTTCTTGCAAGCTCCAAACCCAACAATGCAGTAATCAATATCAATGTAGCACAAAAAATAAGATAAAAAATAGGTACACTGCCCTACAAAGTCAAAACGCAGTAACTACGTCATTTATTTTACTGCAAGTAAGTTAACAGTTATGATATCCTGCAAGTGACTGAATCTTAGCTAACTTGTTTAAAGCTATTTGAAAGTTGCCTTACATGTTAGTTTGTTGAAGTAGCCTCCAGAGATACACCAGGATACACCTTGCTACCTAGTGAAGATGAGTCTTCTAACTCGCACTACCGAGGAGTTCAGCTCCACAGAGTACTGGGGGAGGATGCTGGCTGAGGTGGGCTGGGGGTGTGAGGATGTGGAGTTGTTAGACAGGGATTATAACAGGGCTTTAACCAAAGCCAGCAGCCCTGCGCATAGAGTTGCACTCCAGGAGTGTTGTCTGTTAGTAATATGTGTCTGATAGTAACTGTCCAGTGAAAATCACACTTTAAAAGGTTAATATTCTGTTAACTCATACCCAAATAATGTTGTTGACTCATCCTATACTCATATTTGTGGTCAAATTATACATTGTAGAAAAAAACACTTAAATATCCCCACCTCAAACTTGTATATCAAACAGACTGTTTCAAAATTGCTTGATATTTCCTCATAGAGTATGATGTCATACTGTTTAGGAGGATGAGCTGGGCAATCAGCAGTCTACTTGCGTTAATATTTTTTAATAACCGGTTTACACCCATACCATTCCAACACAGAAAAGCTGCTTTTTAACATACTTAATAAAATAAAAAAATCACTCGTATTGTAATTATAGGTCAAATTTCATAGAAATCTGGAAACACTGGACAGTCACTTTAAAGCTCCAATCTTTAGTTGCTACATACATTTTTTTGACTTATAAATTAATTATATATACCAAAATTATTCTTGAAGAATATAACTTATAAATGTCTCATGAGCTTAGTTCAACTGTTGTTACCCCATCAGAAGCCAAAATATAAGCTTGTTTTACTCCAATGTTTGTAAACAATGTAAACACACTGTATAGCCTCAACATGGTTAAAACTATACATTTTATACCATGGATGGTCAGTCCTTGCATCCATAGCTCTGTCTATGAATTTGAGAGTAGGTACTTATCCCTTAGCTTTTCAGCAAAACAGGAGAGGGATAACACTTTATTATTTCAAGCTTTAAAGTTAAAGAGCGTTTTCAAAATGATTGAAATGTAACTGTATGTGGGCTGGACTCTGAGGCTCCGTTGTCTGGATGATCCGGAGAACCCATGCCCATCCCGGAGATGTGCCAAGGGGAGGATGGCTCCCCGTAAGGCTTCCTGCGGTGGCTGTCTGTGGTGAGAGAGTACCAGGCGTACGCCATGCTGAGACAGAGGCTGAATATGAGCACAGACTCCACCTCTACCCCCTTGTTGACCCTCTGCCATGCCACCACCGGGTGACCCCCGCTACCCTCTTACCATACAGGACTGCCCACTAGAGCCAAGATGCCCGTGCCAATCACTTTGCCATTTTCATAGGAGACATTGGACTTATCATACATGTCACACCAGTGTGAAAATCTCTAAATATATGGATATTACTATTTGGCTACAGTCTAAGTCTGAATCCGAAATCACCCACTTGCCCCTCAGCACTCAATTTGCGCATTGACGCGCGCCTCCGCCATGCACGTGTCCCAAAACTGAGGGAGTGAAAAGGATCAATGGTGTAGGGGCAAATTTGACCCTCTGATAGCCACTTCCATTGAACCAGCACGCATGCAGGCTCTAGAGCGAAGTGCTATCCCGACACGTACCACGATATGTTTAGAGTTTGCGCAATTTAATACAAAAGAATAGACGCGTGCCTAACTATATAAAAAGTGCATTTGTTTGTTTGATTTCGAGGTTTGACACGTAACAAAAATCGCTCCCAAATTAAATGTTTAACGGTTACTGAGGTTTATATCTTATTACACAACATGGGGAATGTGTTAATTTGAATTTAATGCTCGTTATATTATTTCAACGTGGAACATAATTGCCTCATTCATGTCACGACTGTGTTCCGAAGTTGAAGGGTTTATTGATGTCCTTGCCACTCTGCAAGTCACCTTGGAGTTTCGTTAGCAACACGTTACAACGGAGGGCCCACCGAACGAGTTGTGTGAGGCACTGTGTCAACCCCACAGTGCCTCAGGGCAGAGAGTCTGATTGGCTGTATGGCTCAGCTGAGGGTCGTGGCCAACTAGCAGCTAGCGCTAACTTCAGGTGACTGGTTGTCATGGCGATGCATAGGGACCAGGAGTATACAGACATGTAGTCTGTCCAATCAGAGCTCTCTCCCATGGGGATGGAACCCCCTGGGATGCCAGCCAATCAGCAGGTAGGGAATTTGTGATTATTCAATTTTTTATCTTTATTTATTTCTCTATTGTCTCCCCCTTATTCCTTCAACTGTTTTCCCCCTTTCTCCATCCCTGGCCCCGTCCCTCTCCCTGTATGTGTTCCGTTCCTGTCGATGGGAGGTGAGCTAGGTTGGAGGGAGGTAGTGAATCGTGGTAACAGTGTTCTGAGTGGTCAGTACTCTGTAGAGGACGTGAGAGGAGAGGTTAGTCATCTCTACTGCAGACTAGTGTTCCTGTTTAATGAAGGACTGGTCCAGTCAGAGAGCTGCCTCACTGACCCCATAACCACAGGTACTATCTCACTCACTCACTCACTCACTCACTCTCGCACGCACGCACGCACGCACGCACGCACGCACGCACGCACGCACGCACGCACGCACGCACACACACACACACACACACACACACACACACACACACACACACGTGTTTTGATTACTTAATGCCTGAGTTCAGTGGCTAATAGTGTTTTTACATTGACCAGCAGCCTCCACTCAGAAGAAGAGCAGAAGGAAAGCCCTCTGCCCCTCCCCCTGTGCCCTCACAGACACCAGGTGGCACCCTGGCGGTGGATAAGGGCTTGGTCTGTTGTGCCCACCACAGGGTCATGGTGGCTGGCCTTGCCATGCTAGGGGTGGGCTCCAACCACAACAAAGGTAGATGTGTCTGCAAGTCAATCACTTCGTGCCTATCCACACACACCTGCCAAACACCGGTCTGTGTTTGACACTTTTTCTCAAATGTACTTTTATTTGCCTGCAGGAATTTGTCACTTGACACTTCAGGTCTGATGAATCAGCAAAAATTATTATGTCTGTCATCTCCTCGAACCTCCACCTCTGTCTGTCCCACCTTCCCTCTCTAGACGTCCTAGTGTCAGTGCTCCTGGTGGGTCTGGGTGGAGGAGGGCTGGAGCTGGACCCTGCGGTGCTGGACCTGAAGGTTGCATGAGGAGAGGAGGATGAGAAGGAGGAGAAGAGAGGAAGACCTTGTGAACAAGTATCATGATCTCATACTTTACTGTATAGAAAATAGAAACATGTACAGATGTAGTTTATGCTAACACTATCAATCAAGTAAAGAATGTTTTATTCTCAAACTTCTCTCTGGTGTTTATTGATGATGAACCCTGCAGTGTTTTTCTTAGGATTACAGTTGCTTTTGAAATTATTTTATTTTCTATCAGACTTTAACTATCTCAAATATGTTGCACAGATGCCCCCCCCCCCCTTCTGATTTTAGACTGCAGTCCCTCACACACTCTCTCTCACTGCTGAAGAGTGCAGCAGTGTTATTTACAGTAGATTAATCTTGCAGCATGTTCACAGTATCTCTGCGAGTTGGGTGCATTGAAGGGTGTGATTTATAACCCTGGATTTGAGGCGGGAATATTTTCTGTCTGTCAAGCCAAACTAATATTATAATTAGCTATCTGTTCCTTTGGAGTAAATGGGCGTGCAAACTGTCTTTGGAAACTCCTGCGCAGATTTTTGCGTATTTACAGAGAGAGAAACCCTTTAGCTGGTTTTCCACTAGATAGCACAGTCAAAATGAATGTATCGTAAAAATTTGTGAAAAACATTTAACCTTCATTTAAGGTTAGTGTTAGGCATACGGTTAGTAGTGTGATTAAGGTTAGGTTTAAAATCAGATTTTATGAAGATAAATTGTAGAAATGGGCGGGGTTTATGACTGTGACGACCCGTTAACGTTAGCTGCCTGTCAGATGAATCGAACTGTTATCGAATTGTTGCTTAGAACCGATTCGAACCAGAACTAAAGTCCACCGGAGGAAATGTTATCTTCACGATTATCTCTTTGACTTTTAGGGACTGACTTTTCGAACAATAGGCTATATATAAACACGGTGTAACCTGCTGGACGGACGTTTGGGTCAGGCATGGGCGCGCGGTGACTGGACCAGTGTTAGTTGCCAACTAATTGGACTGGAGTCACTACTTGACAGTAGGTTAAGTAATCAGCAAGACAAGGCAAAAATGACAACTAGCAAAACAAATAAAAACATCAATAATTGATAGGTATACAAACGTTATATTTGTGTTTTAGTGGCATGCCGACCGGGCAGTTGGCTAACAGTAATAAACATCACTCAGCACTTGCTTCTACACCTGCATTGCTTGCTGTTTGGGGTTTTAGGCTGGGTTTCTGTACAGCACTTTGAGATATCAGCTGATATAAGAAGGGCTATATAAATACATTTGATTTGATTTGATTTGAAGTAGCTCTTAAATTTAGCTCAGCTCCTTGCACTTTTTGTTGTCGGCTAACGTTAGCTATCAATCTTGAAACTATAACATTAAAATGTTTCTCTTTGACTGTCTTCATCTTTTCTCAGCTTTATTGAACCATAGTGTTTGGATGGTGTGTGCAGGTGGCTGAAAGTTGGATGGACAGCTCCGTCACCATGGGCAACCAGGGGATGGAGGAGCTCACGCTTCGAACACACCGACTGTGTCTTTGCGTTTTGATACACCAGAAGTACATTCATTTCCAATGGAACGCTGCGTTTGCCTTGCAGCATTGCGTTGCAGAGGCAGACTTGACAGAAAGTAGCAACATGTGAATGTAGAATTTTTGTTGCAAACATATCCAGAAAAAAAAGTGGGATTACATAATAAAAACAGTTTGATTGCATAATTATTTATTATTTTAAAACATTTATTTGCCAAGTATATTATTTATTTGATGACATCCACAAATTAATTGTGAGAGCCTATAATATAATTTCCCTCCAAAATGCAGTTTTGGAGCGAAATGCAATAATAAAGTCAAGATAGCAGAGTAGGCTCTTTCAACAATGAGACCAACGTTGAGGAAGGTGGTCTTGATCGCGCTGTTGGGCCGGGACCAGCCCCGCGAAAGTGCAGGTCTGTGTGGGTCCAGAGATGGTTAAAGTCCCGAAAGCAGGCAGGGGAGTTCCACCGTCTCATTCAAGAGCTTTGACTGTTTGGAGAGGAATTCCGAAGTTACTTCCGTCTGGGCCGAAGCCAGTTCGATCACCTGCTCCAGATGGTTGGAGCCAGGATCGCCCAGATGGATACCAACTACCGGGAGTCCATCGCCTGGTGATTTGTCTCCGGTAAGCTACATTCTAATAAATTTTTTAAAGCCTTTGATACCATAATTGATTGATATTTGATACATTGTTTTTATGTCCAACCTAGCTAGCTAAAGGGCTCTAGTTTTTTTTATTTATTTATTTTACCGTTATTTTACCAGGTAAGTTGACTGAGAACACGTTCTCATTTGCAGCAACGACCTGGGGAATAGTTACAGGGGAGAGGAGGGGGATGAATGAGCCAATTGTAAACTGGGGATTATTAGGTGACCGTGATGGTTGAGGGCCAGATTGGGAATTTAGCCAGGACACCGGGGTTAACACCCCTACTCTTACGATAAGTGCCATGGGATCTTTAATGACCTCAGAGAGTCAGGACACCCGTTTAACGTCCCATCCGAAAGACGGCACCCTACACAGAGCAGTGTCCCCAATCACTGCCCTGGGGCATTGGGATCTTTGTTTAGACCAGAGGAAAGAGTGCCTCCTACTGGCCCTCCAACACCACTTCCAGCAGCACCTGGTCTCCCATCCAGGGACTGACCAGGACCAACCCTGCTTAGCTTTAGAAGCAAGCCAGCAGTGGTATGCAGGGTGGTATGCTGCTGGCTTGCTAGTTAATAGTCCCTATTTGACATCAGATGTACTTTTACAGAATGTTCATTAGGAATATAACTTTTCCCAAAGTTCGTTTATAATCCTTTTTTAATTATGCAATGTTACCAAATGAAAATAAAGTTGAGGTGCCTTCTGCCCTGATGAAGGTAGGCTAGTCCTCTCCAGGACCCATTGTTGTTCAAGACAGTTACAGTCATTCATTACATTCTTATTGGACTCACATACACTCTTAGAGAAAAAGGTTCCAAAAGTGTCCTTCTACTTTCCCCATAGGATAACCATTTTTGGTTCCAGGTATAACCCTTTGGGGAAAAGGTTGTACATGGAACCCAATAAGGCTCTACTTGGAACCAAAAAGGGTACTACCTTGAACCAAAAAGGGATCTCCTATGGGGACAGCCGGAGAACCCTTTTAAGTAGATAGTACCATTCTTTCTAAGAGTAAAAAGCTTTGACTATGTACAGATTCAGTGAGCATAGCCTTGCTATTGAGAAAGGCCGCCGTAGGCAGACCTGGCTCTCAAGAGAAGACAGGCTATGTGCTCACTGCCCACAAAATGAGGTGGAAACTGAGCTGCACTTCCTAACCTCCTGCCAAATGTATGACCATATTAGAGACACATATTTCCCTCAGATTACACAGATCCACAAAGAATTCAAAAACAAACACGATTTTGATAAACTCCCTATCTACTGGGTGAAATACCACACTGTGCGAACACAGCAGCAAGATCTGTGACCTGTTGCCACAAGAAAAGGGCAACCGGTGAAGAACAAACACCATTGTAAATACAACCCATATTTATGTTTACTTATTTTCCGTTTTGTACTCTAACCATTTGCACATAGTTACAACACTGTGTATATACATAATACGACATTTGTAGTTTCTTTATTTTTTTTGAACTTTTGTGAGTTTAATGTTTACTGTTCATTTTTATTGTTTATTTCACTTTTGTATATTATCTACTCCCTTGCCAATAAAGCCCCTTGAATTGAATTGAATTGAGTGATTCATGGCTCCCAACAGTTGAACTCTCCAAATGAATGCACATGGCAGACAGACAGCCTCTCCTATTCAGTGAGGGCTGGCATGGATTATTTACTAAACCCTGTGCCAATGTAGCTGTGTTTGTGAATCAGAGCTTTCTCGGTAGTAGTCAGTCACCCACCAATAATGAGTTCAGTTATGCGACAATAGGCATGATGCGTAACCAGTGTTTTCAGAGCAAATGTGCAGATGTGAGAGAGAGGAGACTATGAGACACACTTTCTCGCTCTCTTTCTCTCGCTCTCTTAGTATGGTTGGTATGGAAGACTGAAGTATGGATACCTGAAATGGCTTTGTGACAGTAGTGATGATGGCTGTGTGACAGTGAGCAGCACTTGGTTGCTTATTAACCAGGAGCCCTGGTCAAAAGTATTGTACTAAATAGGGAATAGGGTGCCATTTGGGATGCGATCACTGGCTTCATGTCTGATGCCTGAATCCAGCTGTTTCTCCAGCCCTGAGTGTCAGTCCTTCCTTCCTGCAGGCGAGTTCTATCTTCCGGGAAACTTCTTTCTCATGGTCTGAGAGTCTTTAGGTGCCTTTTGGCAAACTCCAGGCAGGCTGTCATGTGCCTTTTACTGAAGAGTGGCTTCCGTCTGACCACTCTAAAAAAAAAAAAGGCCTGATTGGAAAGTTCCATCTGGAATGTTCTCCCATCTCCACAGAGGAACTCTGGAGCTCTTTCAGAATGAACATCAGGTTCTTGGTCACCTCCCTGACCAAGGCCAATGCTGCAGAAATTTTTGGTACCTTTCCCTAGATCTGTGCCTCGACACAATCCTGTCTCGGAGCTCTAGGGACAATTCTTTCAACCTCTTGGCTTGGTTTTTGCTCTGACATTCATTGTCAACTGTGGGACCTTATATAGGCAGGTGTGTGCTTTTCCAAATCATGTCCAATCAATTGAATTTACCACAGGTGGACTCCAATGAAGTTGTAGAAACATCTCAAGGATGATAAATGGAAACAGGATGCACCTGAGCTCAATTTCGAGTCTCATAGCAAAGGGTCTGAATACTTATGTAAATAAGGTAAGGTGTTTTTTCTACGTTTGAAAACATTTAAAAAAATTGTTTTCGCTTTGTCATTATAGGGTATTGTGTAAAAATTATGTAATACATTTAAGAATAATGCTGTAACATAACAAAATGTGTAAAAGGGGAAGGGGTCTGCATACTTTCCGAATGCACTGTGTATATATATATATACAGTACCAGTCAAAAGTTTGGACACACCTACTCATTCAAGGGTTTTTCTTTATTTTTTACTATTGTCTACTTTGTAGAATACTAGTGAAGATATCAAAACTATGAAATAACACATATGGAATCATGTAGTAACCAATAAAGTGTCAAACAAATCAAAATTTATTTTGGATTTTAGATTCTTCAAAGTAGCCACCCTTTGCCTTGACAGCTTTGCACACTCTTGGCATTCTCTCAACCAGCTTCATGAGGTAGTCACCTGGAATGCATTTCAATTAACAGGTGTGCCTTGTTAAAAGTTAATTTGTGGAATTCCTTTCCTTCTTAATGTGTTTGAGCCAATCAGTTGTGTTGTGACAGTAGGGGTGGTATACAGGTACAGTAGGGGTGGTATACAGGTACAGTAGGGGTGGTATACAGGTACAGTAGGGGTGGTATACAGAAGATAGCCTTATTTGGTAAAATACCAAGTCTATATTATGGCAAGAACAGCTCAAATAAACAAAGAGAAACAACAGTCCATCATTACTTTAAGACATGAAGATCAGTCAATCCGGAAAATTTCAAGAACCTTTAACGTTTCTTCAATTTCAGTCGCAAAAACCATCAAGCGCTATGAGGAAACTGGCTCTCATGAGGACCGCCACAGGAAAGGAAGACCCAGAGTTACCTCTGCTGCAGAGGATAAGTTCATTAGAGTTAACTGCACCTCAGAAATTGAGAGTTCAAGTAACAGACACATCTCAACATCAACTGTTCAGAGACAGCCTTCATGGTCGAATTGCTGCAAAGAAACCACTACTAAAGGACACCAATAACAAGAAGAGACTTGCTTGGGTCAAGAAACACATTAGACCGGTGGAAATCTGTCCTTTGGTCTGATGAATACAAATTTGAGATTTTTGGTTCTATCTGCCGTGCCTTTGTGAGACGCAGAGTAGGTGAACAGATGATCTTTGCATGTGTGGTTCCCACCGTGAAGCAGGGAGGAGGATGTGTGATGGTGTGGGGGTGTTTTGTTTGGTGACATTGTTGGTAATTCATTTAGAATTCAAGGCATACTTAACCAGTATGGCTACCACAGAATTCTGCAGCGATACGCCATCCCATCTGGTTTGCGCTTAGTGGGACTATCATTTGTTTTTCAACAGGACAATGACCCAAAACACCTCCAGGCAGTGTAAGGGCTATTTGACCAAGAAGGAGAGTGATGGAGGGCTGCATCAGATGACCTGGCCTCCACAATCACCCGACCTCAACCCAATTGAGATGGTTTGGGATGAGTTGGACCGCAGCAGCCAACAAGTGCTCAGCATATGTGGAAACTCCTTCAAGACTTTTGGAAAGCATTCTAGGTGAAGCTGGTTGAGAGAATGCAAAGAGTGTGTAAAGCTGTCATCAAGGCAAAGAGTGGCTACTTTGAAGAATCTCAAAAATAAAATAGATTTGATTTAACACTTTTTTTGGTTACTACACGATTCCATATGTGTTATTTCATGGTTTTGATGTCTTCACTATTATTGTACAATGTAGAAAATAGCGAAAATTAAGAAAATTCCATGAATGAGTAAGTGTGTTCAAACTTTTGACCGGTACTGTGTGTGTGTGTGTGTATGTGTGCGTGTGCGTGTGCGTGTGTGTGTGTGTGTATGTTTGTGTGTATGTATATATACACTTAGGTTGGAGTCATTAAAACTCATTTTTCAACCACTCCACAAATTTCTTGTTAACAAACTATAGTTTTAGCAATTCGGTTAGGACATCTACTTTGTGCATGACACAAGTAATTTTTCCAACAAATGTTTACAGATTGATTATTTCACTTATAATTCACTGTATCACAAATCCAGTGGGTCAGAAGTTTGCATACACTAAGTTGACTGCCTTTAAACAGCTTGGTAAATTCCAGAAAATGATGTAATGGCTTTAGAAGCTTCTGATAGGCTAATTGACATCATTTCTGTCAATTGGAGGTGTACCTGTGGATGTATTTCAAGGCCTACCTTCAAACTCAGTGCCTCTTTGCTTGACATCATGGGAAAATCAAAAGAAGTCAGCCAAGACCTCAGAAAATAAGTTGTAGACCTCCACAAGTCTGGTTCATCCTTGGTAGCAATTTCCAAACACCTGAAGGTACCACGTTCATCTGTACAAACAATCGTACACAAGTATAAACACCATGGGACCAGGCAGCCGTCATACTGCTCAGGAAGGAGACGCGTTCTGTCTCCTAGAGAATAACGTACTTTGGTGTGGAAAGTGCAAATCAATCCCAGAACAACAGCAAAAGACCTTGTGAAGATGCTGGAGGAAACAGGTACATAAAATATCTATATCCACAGTAAAAACGAGTCCTATATCGACATAACCTGAAAGGCCGCTCAGCAAGGAAGAAGCCACAGCTCCAAAACCGCCATAAAAAAGCCAGACTACGGTTTGCAACTAAGATCGTTCTTTTTGGAGAAATGTCCTCTGGTCTGGTGAAACAAAAATAGAACTGTTTGGCCATAATGACCATCGTTATGTTTGGAGGAAAAACTTCACAAACTGGTGCACTTCACAAAATAGATGGCATCATGGAGGATGGAAATTTATGTGGATATATTGAAGCAACATCTCAACACATCAGTCAGGAAGTTAAAGCTTGGTCGCAAATGGGTCTTCCAAATGGACAATGACCCCAAGCATACTTCCAAAGTTGTGGCAAAATGGCTTAAGGACAACAAAGTCAAGGTATTGGAGTGGCCATCACAAAGCCCTGGCCTCAATCCTTTAGAAAATTTGTGGACAGAACTGAAAAAGCGTGTGTGAGCAAGGAGGCCGACAAACCTGACTCAGTTACACCAGCTCTGTCAGGAGGAATGGGCTAAAATTCACCCAACTTATTGTGGGAAGCTGGTGGAAGGCTATCTGAAACGTTTGACCCAAGTTAAACAATTTAAAGCAATGCTACCAAATACTAATTTAGTGTATGTAAACTTCTGACCCACTGGGAATGTGATGAAAGAAATAAAAGCTGAAATAAATCATTCTCTCTAATATTATTCTGACATTTCACATTCTCAAAATAAAGTGGTGATCCTAACTGACCTAAGACATGGAATTATTACTAGGATTAAATGTCAGGAATTGTGAAGAACTGAGTTTAAATATATTTGGCTAAGGTGTATGTAAACTTCCGACTTCAACTGTGTGTTTGCTGTACATCAAGTGTCTTGTGGTTTTGTAGGAGAGTCAGGAGATTCTGTGTTAACTGGAAGACCTGAGTAAAAATGTGACGCACACACTCAATGATGAGGCGCTTTCCTGTAACATAGAGGATTCCACAGAACTGTTTGTGTGGATAATGGTGGGTGTGTTCTTGTGCATGTCTGTGTTTGGGCAACACAAGGCGGTCGAAGTAGTGTCAGGTTTCTCAATTATTTGTTTAAAGAGTGGAGGGAGGCAGAAGGTTCTAGAGGACAGCCAGGGTTAGTCTTTTATTTACAACCAGAGCCTTCTTTATGATGGGGGGGGGGGGGGGGGGGGGGCGTGATGCCGACGTGAGAAAAGACAAGCAGGACATGTTAGAGTCCCATTTCCATCTTACCTTAAGGCTTTGCTGATGTTTGACTCAGACCATCAAGGGTGTTTGTGTGGGTAGGGGGGGGGGGGGGGGGGGGTTTATGTTGTCTCGTAAAGCTGACATTGCCCACCACCACATAAATCCTCCTTCCCCAACTCCCCATCCACTACCTCCCCATCCCCTATCCCAGTGCTGCCCTTCTACACACTCTAAACCTAAAAAGAAGTTCATTATTTCCCTGCATGGCTCTGTGGCATCTGGTTTGATCCTCATGTTAGCACTTGCAGGCTAAAACATACAGAGGATTGTTCCAACTCAAGAGCGCAAGAACAAGGATTTTGACACCAACCATTTTAGATTGTTAAGAAATTATTTCTGATTTGGACCAAACTTCTTCCTATAAATAACTGTGAAGAGACCTCTGGTTGCATGTCTTGTGTGATACCGATGAGTGTCTGAACTGAGTGCCAACTGCTTGAACAGACAGTTCGGTACCTTCATAACATCAACACCTTGCACAAAGACATATAGTGATGCATGTCATTGACATTCACCCTTAGTGTACATCTATGTGCAATACGTGCTGCTCTGTTTTTGACCAACTGCAATTTGCCAATGTCCTTCTTTGCCGCACCTGAACACACAACTAGACAGTAGACCAAGTGCGACAAAACTAGGGCCTGTAAGACTTGTCTGGTTCACTGAGATATCAAGAAAGCACAGCAAAGCCTTATCATGTACAGACCTCTTCCCATTTTAGTAACCATTGAGTCTATATGTTTTGGCCATGACAGCATGCTATCTAGCATGGCACCCAGCAGTTTAGTCTCTTCAACTTGCTCAATAGCCACATTATTCAATAATAGATCCATATGAGGTTTAGGGTTGAGTGAGTGATTTGTCCGAAAAATGATACTTTTAGTATTGTTTTATATTTAGCACCAGCCTATTGCTAGTTACCCATTCTAAAACTGATTGGAGATCTATGTTAAGGGTGTCCGTTATTTATTTTACTGTTGTAGCCGACGTGTACTGTATACTGTTGAGTCGTCAGTGTACATGGACACGCAGGTCAGTGGAAGGTCATTAGTAAACACAGAAAACAATAATGGTCCAAGCCGGCTGCCCTGTGGTACACCACACTCAACATTCAACTTCCATTAAAGAAAACCCTCTGTGTTCTATTGGATAGGTAATTGTCCATCCATGATAAGGCAGAGGATGTTAATCCATAACACCTATGTTTTTCAGTAATATGTTACGATCAACGATGTCAAAGGCTGCACTGAGGTCTAACAAAACAGCTCCCACAATCTTATTATCAGTTTCTTTCATCCAATCATCAGTCATTTGTGTCAGTGCCGAGCATGTTGAGTGCCCTTCCCTATAAGCATGCTGAAAGTCTGATGCTAATTTGTTTTCTGTAAAATAACATTGTATTTGGTCGAACAAGATTTTTTCCAAAAGTTTGCTAAGCACCAGTAACAGGCTGATTGGTCTGCTGTTGGAACTATTAAAGGCTGTTTTGCTATTTTTGGTCAGCTGAATGCCACTTGCCTCCCTTCAAGCCTGAGGGCACACTCCATCTTCTAGGCTTAGATTGAAGATGTGGCAAATAGGAGTTGCAATGTGTTACGCTACCAACCTCAATAATTTACCATCCATGTTGTCAGTTACAGGTGGTTTTTATAGATAGTAGTAATTTTTTCACCTCCTCCACACTAACTTTGCAGAATTCAAAGCTACAGTGCTTGTCTTTCATTATTTGGTCCATTATACATGAATATGAAGGCTCAGCATTTGTTGTTTGCATGTCATGCCTAAGTTGTCTAATCTTGTCAACAAAAAAAGTTATTGAAGTGGTTGGCAATATCAATTTTTTTTTAAATGAATGAGCCATCAGCCTCAGTGAAGGATGGAGCTGAGTTAGCTTTTCTGCCTAGAATTTCATTAAAGGTCCTCCAGAGCTTTTTACTATCATTCTTTGTATAATTTATCTTTGTTCCATAGTATAGTTTCTTCTTCTTTTTGTTTAGTTTACTAATGTTTAGTTACTGACTCACCTCCCCCTAAATAGATTATGTTACGCAAGTTTTCTAATGGCTTAGGAAAAGGCAATGTTGTTGTAGAATAAATGCTATCAACAACAGCCAAGCCAAGAGACCCATGGTGAGTATGGCTGCATCCAAGAACAACAGCTCTGCTACACAGCAACATGAAGGTGGACTGTGCCGAGAGATTGAGACTGAGGGAGACCTTCAGCCAAATATGAGCCTTTTATCTCCTCTCAGCTCTAATAACTCTAATAGCACAGGGTTAGAAGGCTTGATTGGGCCATCCTCAGGGAGCATGGGTATGAGTGTTTTGGTGTTTCAGTCTGTGAGAACTTGCTGTGGTCATGATGTTCTGCCAGATTTGCCCTTATATCCATCAAACACACACACAGACACGCACACACACACAAACACCTGAGATGATGAATGACCTTGCCCCCTGGGAACTGTTTTGTAGTTCAGGGAAGCGAGACTCTTTCCCCTCACCCTCCCTCAGCCCTCCTCACCCCACCACCCTCCTCTTCCCATACCCTTCTGCCTAGACAGCATCCATTGACCCAGGTCATACAAGACATAAACAGAAGCAAATGTAAATAACCATTCTTATTGAGCAAGTTCAGGCAGTACAACTCTTTTCTTCTGTTTACGCCTGTTGAACGTGACTCTGGTCTCCCAACCTTGACCCCTCACACTTCTCCTCCTCCTTCTCCCCCAACTTTACCCCAAACTCACCCCTTCTCCCCACATGTGTAGTACTTACTATAGAATGTTGTAGTATACTGTAGAACAGTGTTTCCCAAACTCGGTCCTGGGGCCACATTTTTGCCCTAGCACTACACAACTGATTCAAATAATCAAAGCTTGATGATGAGTTGGTTATTTGAATCAGCTGTGTAGTGCTGGGACAAAACCCAAATGGGAAACCCTGCTATAGAATACTATAGTAAATACTGAAGTAGTATCCACAACAAAAACACCATACAGTAATGTCTGCAAAAACACTACACTTTTTAAACTATATTAAATACTACTTTATTAAATTTGCATTTTACTCTGTCCATTCCCCTCCCCAATATCGCAATTTGTGCCACCCATAAGTGAGAAACCTACATGCCAAGTATAGACCATATATTGTGTTCCCTACAGTTTATAGAAAAGACCACAAGTTCTGAAATATTCGTTCAGACCCCAGTCTTATCTACTTACCTACCTACTTACAGGTTTTGGAAAATGTGCTCTTTTAGTATTTCTCCAGTAGGTTTCCTGAAGGAGAAAGCCTCCACTTCTATGTCAAAGATAATAAAAACAAAAACACTATAGTAAATACGACAGTGATGTCCGCAAAGACACTACAGTAAATATTACAGTATACTACAGTCTGCAAAAACACTGCAGTAAATACTTCAGTGTACTACAATCCACAAAACCACTACATTCATTATTACAGTATAATCTACAGTTTTCCTTTAATATGGTATTTATACTATAGTTAACTGTAATACTACAGTATGCTACAGTGAATGCTACAGTAAAGTCTACAAAAACACTACAGTGAATACTATAGTATTTTTTCATGTGGGTCTCCGTCAAAATAGGAAATCAACATCAGTTTCCAGAGGCTAAGACTAACATGTTCTGCATCATTATGGCTCATTAGGAGCCAGTAAACTCTTCAGACACACACACACACACACACACACACACACACACACACACACACACACACACACACACACACACACACACACACACACACACACACACACACACATTGCATAATTATGAGGCTGTTAACACGTTAACATGTTAGCATCCATCACTGTTATAGACCCAGTCACTGCTGCTGTTTATCAACACGGGTGAAGTGTTTAGTTTAGAAACTCTCAACTGTAATGGTTCTCTGAGGGGCTGAAGGGAAGTGGGGGGGGGGGGGGGCAGAGGAGAGGGGGAGTGATGGGTGAGCCTTGGGGGAAATTTTGGCCTTGTTCCAGTTGAACTAAACTGGTATGAGGAATGGCTAACTGTGGTAGCAAGGCAGGTCGGGGGCTTCAAGACTAAAGGTTGCATGTGTGTTCAACAGTCCGGCAGACTCCACAGCAGCTGGGAATCCACTCAGGAGTGTTTGTTTTCTCCTCTTACATTCCCTGCTGTCAGTAGTGCTGCCAGAGACCCCCTCACCACTCCCAACACACACTCAGAGACCCGACAGCTGGCTGATGTAGGCCGCTCTGGGCTTGATGGTCACTGCATGGTCAGGGTTGGTGCTGTCATTGTACTGTGATGTTAAAAAGTGTGTGTGATTCTACATCCATGATGTGTTTGCAGATGCTGGTGTTCTCTCTCACCTGGTATCCAGTGCTGGAAGACAAGGGGACACTGGCAGTTTGAGAGGTAAGCTTCTGTGGTACCACTGAGTATGTGTTTGCATGTGTGTGTACAAATCTAATTTCAACAGAATGAATAATGAACAAATAATTCTGAATTATTATTAATTCACGAATATCCCAGTATTACCACAAAATTAGTATAATTACAAAAATATGCCATAAAATACATTTCAAATAAAAGCAGACTAGTTAGGCCATGAAGTAATTTCAACATCTTGTTTTGGTTGAGTTGTCAACTAATGTGAATTCAACAAAAAATGTCACCATGTCATTGGGTTTAGGTTCAAAGTTGGGTGAAAGAAATACAACATTCCCTTCCGTTGATGACTTTTTGCAAATCCAATCACTTTTCCTTCTTTGAATCAACGTCATCATGTTGAATTTTTTTGTTGAAAAGACGTGGAAACAACGTTGATTCAACCAGTCTTTGTCCAGTGGGTAGTGTCCAGTCCAGTGTCCAGTCCAGTGTCATGGACAGATGTGCTAGGAGGTGCTCAATCTGCTCCTGAGGGTTGCTGTGTTGCAGTCATCACACCTGCAGCTGGAATGTGTAGGCATTGGGTCTCAGGTAATACATTAGGGGTAGATCGTGGTAGTCCTCCACAAGCCGCTTTGCCTTCTTCAAGCTACTGCGGACTCTGTGGTGGTGGTAGGTTGCCAGCGAGGTACTGCTCCAGGTCAGGTTCAGTCAGAGCATGTTGTTGTCGCAGGGCATCGATTAACTCCAAAACCGTTGGGTTTGTGGGACCAGCAAGTGCCCTGAAGGCCCGATGCCAATCCTTCACTGCTTTATTGATCTCCACAAAATCTTGCTGCTCGACAGCATCGTAGTAGTTCCACATTTCGGAAATAAACATACCTATGGCAAATGCCGGTGCTCTTTTGGTGAAGACTCCTCAAAGTGATCTCCAGTGCCCAATGTATGTCCCTCAAAGTGGCTCACAACTTTGCGCAGCTCCTGTTCCTCAGAGGATGTGGGGAATATCAGCTTCTCCAGATCTCCATAGCATCTCTCTACATCAGCGGGTAGAATGAACAAGAGCGCAGGGAGCATTTTGAGGTGGAGGGTGAAATTGGGGTCGCTGCAGTACATTGATGCCAGCTGTCTTGGGGCAAATTCCTCATTGCCTCCAACCAGTGCCGGGTACTAGTGTACTACATGTAATTCAACTAGTAATTGAATTACATTTTGCAGTGGCTTAGTGGTAGTTGAACTAAATTCAAATCTTGGTGGTAGTAGTTAATACATTTTTTGCCATGTAGCGTTATCGCTAACTACTAGAACTACACAATTTTTTTTGCAAAAATAAAATATGGTTGAAGTAAGCAAGAATTTCCTTTATTTTTCGGCATCAGACCTGCCCAATTCTCACTTGAAACATCGTTTTTGTGTTTAATAGGCTGACTCGAGAGTGATCTGTTCCTACAATTTGTAGTCTATGAAATTTCAGATTTAGAAATAGTTTAGATGTAGTGAACTACTTTTTCAAAGTAACTTTAGCTAAGTAAACTATGTTTTTCTTAAGGGTAGCTTAACTTCTTCCAGTGTGAAGTAAAAGTATTTTCAGAGTAGCTTCCCCAACACTGCCTCCAACGCATGATTGTACTGTATATACTGTATCTCCTAAAAAATATTTCATATATAGACATTAGATGAATTGCATGTTCAACTCGACATTGCTGTCATTTTGAAAATGAACCCTTAATACAACATCAATAGTATGCTACTTGTTGATGCTTTCCTCAGACTTATAGGGCAGTAAAATATAGGCTGCTGGAATCACGGTCGACTGTCGCAGTCCCAAAATGGTGTACAACTGCCGTAACAAGGGTGGGGCCGCTTTGAATGATCTATCTACACTGCCCTACGTAGGCAAAGTGCAGTAACTACATATATATATTTTTTTTTAAATGTAATATTATAATGTGATTAATGTGGTATTTATTTTTCTGACATAAGAACAAGCCAGTCGATTAGGATATATCATGAAGTACCAGAAATTGATGTCTGTCTAGATATTTTGCAGTACATTTTTTTACGTACGGTAGTTACTGCACTTTGCCTTTGTAGGGCAGTACACACCAGGACACGGACTGGCACAGGAAAGTCAAGTTACGTGTCGTTGTGAAGATGAGAAACCTGTCTTTTCCTGGTCCGCTGTCATGCTGGAGGAATAGCTCTCCACTCGCTGTGCCATGGTAGCTCTCAGGGATGAGCAGGTTGTAGAGGGTCGGTACAGGGGCACTTGGATGTTCAGTAGGTCCTCTTTTTCTAAAGCCCAGGGCTTACTCAGGCAACAACAAAAAAAACATTATTTTTATTGGAGAATCGTTTAGCAGCAGATATTTGCATTCAACTGTTTAGTGCACGATCAGATGCGCCCGAGCCCATTCAGTTGGCGTTATGTGCCCATTCCGGTAGATATATAGCTTGGTCACATAATCAAAACAGAATTAGCATGTGCAAACTATTAGGTGCAGCTCATTTGCACACCCACAGTTACAGTTGCACAGTTCCTTTAATCGTGACTGTATTGTTTTGCTACAATCACTTGCAATGAGTATACTTTTTTCATGAGCAATGACCAAACTAGGCTGGTTGTTTGAGATGTAATGATGAAAAACGAATGAAAACCACAAAATGTGCATATGCCTATCTTTCTAATCATAGTCTTAATAAACATGAGTAAAACACATCTACTCACAAAGCTCTACATTGTGGAGGTGATGTATGTTAGTGCGGGGCTGGAACTAAAGCCTGCACAGTTCCCACTCTGTAGCTCTCTCTCTAGGTCCAGGGTTGAAGAGCACTGCAATTGAAGATTGATTCATTGACGGAGGCAGAACTCGACACCCTAAAGCCTGTGTCTCAATCAGAGCTTCTCAACGTTGTATCACCGGTTGTTTTCTGTCTGTCTGTTTGTCTGTCTCCTCCCCCCTCCAGACCCAGCATGGCGGTATGATGGCAATGCAGGGTTCCAGGAGTTGAAGGCTGAGGTGACTGAGGTTCCTGCTCCTAGTACTGAGGACAGCACAGGTGAGACACACACCTGGATATATCAAATTGGTCATTATCCTGATGCGGTCCCAACAGTCCCAATACTATTACACAGTTACCCCCTCTCCACCCCTGCACAGCTGACCCTGCAAACACGACGCTTCCCCCTGCTGACAGCCCCAAAACAAATATTGCTATTAATACACAGGTAAGAATAACACTAAATACCAGGGCAAATACCAACATCAGAACATGAGGGACTGCATGTGTTTGTATATGTTAAGTGCCTGACAGGGAGAGATCCACTGAAGCTCTACTGAACATACTGAGAGGCACATCTATGATAAGATCATCTCCACCATACACGTTTACCTCTGCACATTTCCTCTGCAGTTTCTGTCACATCTAGAAAAAGACTGAAACGTCGACAAAATTAACAAGTTGAGATTCATGTTTGTGCTGGAGTTATTCATATCGTTGATGACCGTGCCTGTATATAATTACATAACCCCTCGCCCTTACACACACCACTCTGTCGTGAATATCCTAAAGGTATTTTAGGAAGAGGTAAATATACAGCAGCCTGATCATTTTCTCAGTGAGAGGCTTGAAGTGGTGGAGGATTCCTTCCTGTATCTGATGACTCTCAGCTTAGCTGCTCTTCTACTAACTCGGTACCACACACACACTCATAGGGCTTGTTAATTAGCAGAGATGCCAAACTGTTGTAAACCTGCTATCTGTCTCCATTATGAGAAATTATCATCTCTCAGATCTTTTAGCAGCCGTTACCTCTTCCCTCCATACCCCTATCCAAAAACAGGATTTACCACTGATTATCTCTACACACACCTCTCTCCTCTCTCTCTCTCTCTCTCTCTTCCAGGGTGCATCGCAATAGTATAAAATAGCATCATCACCCCTGACATCTAATGACCTGTCCCTATAACTGCCCCCCCACCATCTACCCATCTCTCTTTTCATCTCTCTAACTGCTCTCTCTCTCCCTTCCCCCCTCCTCTCTCCCAGGCTGTGGGGAGTTGATATCAATAGGAGAGCCAGTGTCCCATCGTAAGGCAAGGCTGATAGTATAGCTGGTAAATATGGGGTGTGGATGCAGGATCCGGAGGCTGTGGCGCCCTACGGAGGGAAGATGGTGTGGCGCATCGATACAGTGGGGTCAGAGGTCAGACAGCTGTTTGGTTACGAGGACATGGACCAGCTCTCTAAAGGCTACCCCTCAAAGGTGGGTGACTGGACTGACTGGCATGGGATAGACCTAGAGGCTAACCTTAACCATAGATCTAAGATCAAATGACCTTACCCCTAACCAACCCCACCTTAACCATTAAGGGATGATAACATATTGATGTATAATGTAAAGTCTGTAACCATGACCAGACTGTATTATCATTATTTATTACAAGGTGTTGCTGTTGCCGGAGCCAGTGGAGAGTACAGGAGCGACTCTGTACCGCGGCTCTCTGTACTACCAGCGCCGCCGCAGCCGCACCCTGCTGAGGTACGACCTGGCATCTGAGAGCATCGCCGCCCGCCGAGACCTGCCCCACGCCGGCTTCCACGGCCAGTTCCCCTACTCCTGGGGCGGCTACACCGATGTGGATCTTGGGGTGGACGAGCAGGGCCTGTGGGCCGTCTACAGCACCAACAAGGCTAAAGGAGCCATCGTGGTGTCCCAGCTGAACCCACACAACCTGGCGGTGAAGAGGAGCTGGGAGACCAGCATCAGGAAGAACAGTGTGGCTAACGCTTTCGTCATCTGTGGCCGTCTCTACACGGTTGCCAGCTACACTGCTCCTAACACCACCATCAACTTTATGTTCGACACAGCTACTGGCCAGGGGAAGCAGGTGGCGCTACCCTTCAGGAATAAGTACCGCTACAACAGCATGGTGGATTATAACCCTGCCCAAAGGAAGCTACACGCCTGGGACAACTTCCACATTGTCTCCTACGACGTCAGGCTGGGTCACCAGTAGAGGAACTCACAACAAAAACCTTTCAAAAAGACTTTCTCTTGTCTTTAGAGCAGTTAGTGTGGTAGTCAGTGGTTAGAATGCTATTATTTACCACCTTCGTCAATGCGAAGGTTTAGTAGTTACCAAAACTGGCCACAGCAGTGATTGAGATGAAGCTTTTTCAAGCAAATTGTGTTATGAATTAAACCCCCTGCAGGTATGTTGTTTCAGTGGGAAGGCTTTTGCTGTGGCACAGTCCACAAACATGTTTATAGAGGAATTATTTTTCTACTGTTTGGTTGTCAGAGATCGGCTTTTATTGTGTTTTGATGTATAGTGTTGAAAGGGAGGTGAGGGGTCAAAGAATAAATAATGAAGTTTACTCCTTGCATACTGTATCATTGGTCATCATACAAACTGTATTGTGTATAAAACTCCTTCTGACCTGTGCATTGTACACCACTATTACATTATGTACAAATTCATACAAAGGTCAAATAAAAGTTATCCATTCTAAATAACAATGACTTGTTTATTTTTGTATAAAAATCAATGACTTCTAGTAGGCACACGTGACTGATAAAAGTGTCTGCTAAATGGCATATATATATACAGTATATACAGTACCAGTCAAAAGTTTGGACACCTACTCATTCAAGGGTTTTTCTTTATTTTTACAATTTTCTACATTGTAGAATAATAGTGAATAAGTCAAAACTATGAAATAACACATGAAAACTTTGAAATAACACATGGAATCATGTAGTAACCACATCAAATGTATGTTATATTTGAGATTCTTCAAAGTAGCCACCCTTTGCCTTGATGACAGCTTTGCACACGCTTGGCATTCTCTCAACCAGCTTCATGAGGTAGTCACCTGGAATGCATTTCAATTAACAGGTGTGCATTACTAAAAGTTAAATTGTGGAATTTCTTTCCTTCTTAATGCTCTGGAGCCAATCAGTTGAGTTGTGACAAGGTAGGGGTGGTATACAGAAGATAGCTCTATTTGGTAAGAGACCAAGTCCATATTATGGCAAGAACAGCTCAAATAAGCAAAGAGAAACGACAGTCCATCATTACTTTAAGACATGGGTCAGTCAAGGTCAGTCAATCTGGAAAATTTCAATAACTTTGTGTAGTCGCAAAAGTGTAGTCGCAAAAACCATAAAGCGCTATGATGAAACTGTCTCTCATGAGGACCACCACAGGAAAGGAAGACCTAGAGTTACCTCTGCTGCAGAGGAGAAGTTAGAGGATAGAGTTAACTGCACCTCAGATTGCAGCCCAAATAAATGCTTCACAGAGTTCAAGTAACAAACACATCTCAACATCTGCGTGAATCAGGGCTTCATGGTCGAATTGCTGCAAAGAAACCAATACTAAAGGACACCAATAAGAAGAAGAGACTTGCTTGGGCCAAGAAACACGAGCAATGGACATTAGACCAGTGTAAATCTGTCCTTTGGTCATGAGTCCAAATTTGAGATTTTTGGTTCCAACCGCTGTGTTTTAGTGAGACGCAGAGTAGGTGAATGGATTATCTCCACATGTTTGGTTCCCACGTGATGCATGGAGGAGGAGGTGTGATGGTATGGTGGTGATTTGCTGGTGACACTGACACTGTCTGCACACGTAACCAGCATGGCTACCACAGCATTCTGCAGCGATACACCATCTCATCTGGTTTGCACTTAGTGGGACTATCATTTGTTTTTCAACAGGATAATGACCCAAAACACACCTCCAGGCGGTGTAAGGGCTATTTGACCAAGAAGGAGAGTGATGGAGTGGTGCATCAGATGACCTGGCCTCCACAATCACCCGACCTCAACCCAATTGAGATAGTTTGGGATGAGTTAGACTGCAGAATGAAGTAAAAGCAGCCAACAAGTGCTCAGCATATGTGGAAAGTCCAAGACTGTTGGAAAAGCATTCCTCATGAAGCTGGTTGAGAGAATGCCAAGAGTGTGCAAAGCTGTCATCAAGGCAAAGGGTGGCAACATTGAAGAATCTAAAATCTAAAATCTATTTTGATTTGTTTAATACTTTTTGGTTACTACAGGTTTCCATGTGTTATTTCAAAGTTTTGATGTCTTCACTATTATTCTGCCATGTAGAAAATAGTAGAAAATAAAGAAAAACCCTTGAATGAGTAAGTGTGTCCAAACGTTTGACTGGTACTGTATATATATATGCTAGGAGGATGATGATCACTCAGTCTGATACCCTCTTACTCTCATAAGGGGAAGAAATGGAATTCCTTCCATATCAGTCACCAACTAGCCCTCCATCCATTCAGGTCTTTCAGGTACTTTATGTGAAAACAGAGCTAAGGCCTTGGACCATAGAGGCCCATTTTAAGAACATTCCTTCACAGGTCAATGTTGACTGATTTTAGTGGAGGTGTAGGTTGACTTGTTAGTTAAGTTGTTTTCGCCATCAGCTGCATTCATGATTGCTTGTCCACACTTCCACTCCTGAGACCTTCGTTGAGGGGGGGGGGGGGGGGGTGATAATGGCAAAAGACTAAGAAAAGGGGAGTGGAAATGTGACAAACAGGAGAGAAAACATTGAGTTACTACTTTAAAAAGAGATCATACTCAGAAAGACAGAATATTTGTGGTTTATTATACACTCCTCTTGGGGCACTCCACACACTCACAGAGCCTGCCTCTCACAAATCACAAATACTGTAGTCTTGGCTTGGGGACTGTACTTTAGAAAGCAGAAAGTCTTGAACTAGAACCACATTTTGGTGCATAAAACCCACATAATCCAGATTTGATGAGCTCTTTCAGTTTGAGAAAAGCAGATTCAGTGTTCAATACAAGCGACTTGACTCTGAACAGAGAATAAACCAAATCCTTATTTTTTGATAAGGTACAAAAACGACTTATTTAATACAAATGATGGAGGACGGAGTGTGGTCTAAACCATTGGCAGATGAGGTTAGAACTTGCTGACCAGTGTGGAACTGTCTAATCTGCACCAGTTTGTCCCAGTCTGATTGGTTAGCTGAGTCCTGACTGTTTGTTGAGCGATTGGTCAGAGTAGGTAGAAGTTGCCCCTAACCACGGATACAGAGTCAGATAGGTTTTGTATCCCCCTGATGGTAAAGGTTAAGAATGGGGGTAGGGTTGTCTGACCATAGATCCATGGTTAGTCGTTCTGTTTCTTCTTCTTGGTGTCTGGCATGCCATTGTCGTTGGCCTGAGAGGAGAAGTGTTCGCACATGGCTGCCAGGGCTCGGTACCGATGGGATATTGTGTTCTTCACCTCCTTAGGTAGCTCAGCATAACTACAGGGACCAGAAAGAGAGTGAGAGACGCAACAATAAATGAGCTGGCAATAATCACTTTCATTCCTTTTCTTCATACTGATGTTGTCAATACATAAAATAGACATCTACTGCCCCCCAGTGGTATAGTAGGAGAGTAATAAAGGAGTAATAAAGTGTGATACGTAAAAACAGACTCCTGAGAGTAAAATAAAAGTCCTGCTTACGTTTTGTCAAATCCGTCTGGCTGGAAACAGGGATCCCATCCAAAGTCTCTGGGGCCTCTAGGCTCTACAATGTGCCCCTAAACAGTTAGGGGAAAAATACATGTTTATCAAAGCAAGCATGCAGAGTTAGTGTGGCTCAGTTGTAGAGCATGGTGCTTGCAATGCCAGGGTTGTGGGTTCGATTCCCACGGGGACCAGTACGAAGAATTACGGAAAAGTATGCAGTCGCTCTGGGTAACGTCAGTAAGACCAAGGAGCTGATTGTGGACTACAGGAAACGGGGGGGGATGAACACGCTGCACCATAGAGAGCATCTTGACTGGCTGCATCACTACTTGGTATGGCAACAGCACCACCCTTGATTGCTTGGTGCTACAATGGGTGTTGCGGTACATCACTGGGGCCGAGTTCCCAGCCATCCAGGACCTGCCATCAAGCAGTGAGAAAGGAAGGCCTGGAAAATCGTTAAAGACTCCAGCCATCCAAGCCATAGAGTGTTCTCTTTGCTTCCGCATGGCAGGCGGTACCGGAGCATAAAAGTCTGACACCAACAGGCTCCTGAACAGCGTCTATCCATAGCCCATCCAACTACCTCATCCCCATACTGTATTTATTTATTTATCTTGCTCCTTTGCACATTCATCTTCTGCACATCTACCATTCCAGTGTTAAATTGCTATATTGTAATTATTTCGCCACCATGGCCTATTTATTGCCTTACCTCCGTTATCCTACCTCATTTGCACACACTGTATATAGACTTTTTCTACTGTATTATTGACTGTATGTTTGTTTATTCTATGTGTAACTGTGTTGTTGTATGTGTCGAACTGCTTTGCTTTATCTTGGCCAGGTCGCAGTTGTAAATGAGAACTTGTTCTCAACTGGCCAACCTGGTTAAATAAAGGTGAAATAAAATAAAAAATAAGACTGCTGAAATTTGGTCAAAAATCTTTCATCTGTTGTAATGGCAAGGTATATTATCTGATTAATGTGCTATTTAGTTTTCCTGACACAAGAACAAGCCAGTTGATCAGAATATACCATGGAGTATCAGAAATGGCTGTCTGTCTAGACAGAAAAATACTTTGAAGTCAGATTTTGCAGTAAAATAAATGACGTAGTTACTGCGTTTTGACTTTGTAGGGCAGTGTACCTATTTTTTATCTTATTTTTTGTGCTACATTGATATTGATTACTGCATTGTTGGGTTTGGAGCTTGCAAGAAAGGCATTTTACTGTACCTGTGCACGTTACATAAACACTTTACATTTGAAACTATATTCTGACCTCAGTTATCCCTCTGAAGAGTTGTACTGGCTCCTCTTTCCCTGGACAGAAGGCAAAGGTACACAGAGCCCAGGCTGACTTATCTTCAAACCCAGCCAACATCTTATACAGACCTGGATAGAGGGAGGGACGGTTACACAAACTCAAACCCAGGAAGTTGGCGGCACCTTAATTGGGGAGGACTGGCTCGTGGTAATAGCTGGAGCGGAATGGTATCAAATACATCAAACACATGGTTTGATACCATTCCATTAGCTCCGTTCCAGCAATTATCATGAGCCTTCCTCCCCTCAGAAGCCTCCACTGCACACTCAAACATTACATTTAAGTAACAGTACTCATTCATTCACAGATGAAACATGATTTACCTTCAGGCCTAAGTTTATCCAGGAACCATTTTCTACACACACACAAAAAAAAACGATACATTTTCAATAAATGAATTGTCATATTAGAGAATCCGACCACAAGCTCTACAGAGAGGTTATAGAGGCCTACTCACATGTAGGGTCCTGGTAGACCTCCCAATGCTCTGAAACAGAGACAGGTGTCCTCCACTATGACTGGTCCATCAACCTGAGAGAATTGACACGGACAAACCAGGTCAGATGAGCATTTATACACGTATCTCTTATCCAGACCTCATTACAACAGCACATGGAAAAGAACAGTCCACAATGACACACCTGTTTTGCTGCTTCCTTACACTTCTGTATAGAGATCTCGTCTGGTTCCCCCTGGTATTCAGGCACTGAGAAAGATGGACAGTAATTTAGTCCCATGTGAAGACATAACAGAGATGTATTGATTAGGTATACATCTATCTCGTCATTCCATTGAGAAAGTTAACTCACAGTCAATCTTCTTGGACACTAGTTTGTAGGGAAACTTGTCCCCCAAGATCTGAATCACCTGGTTGGACAAAGAACAGCAGTCTTTTATGATGACATGAACTTGTGAGTTGGTCTGCAGCGTTATTTGTAAGGCAGGGACCGGCAACTGGCAGCTGCCGCCCCCCGCAGATCAATTCCACCCCACCCCCTCAAAATGATGATGATTTTTTATGAACCCAGCTGGGGTCTCAACTTACTGTTTAGAGTTAGCATAGTAGAATACACAAGGTGCAATAAAACAAATGGATTGTGCATCAGCAGTTTTTCTTTTATGTCAGTCACTCAATTAGTCCATGTCAGTGAAAATTTTTTAGATTGGTAAATTAGTCTAGCGTCCAGCTATTTATACTTGAAGTAATCATGGTCGATTACAGACTCGTTGATTTTGTTAGTCACTTTCACTCAGATATCATATTAAAAACTGCAAACATTTATATCGACCCTATAGCAAAATGTGTACAATTGCAGGAAATTAGCTGTAAAACGGCACATTTTTTCTCTTCGCCCAATGACGAAATGAGTACAATTGCAGGAAATGTTAATGTTTTGCTCGCAAGTTGGGGATGTGCCCCCCCCCAACAACATTTTGCGTAGGGCCCCGATAAGGCTAAGGCATGGATGTGGGTATGCAGACCCGCAATCCACTGCAGCTCCTACTGGTTCGATCCTGCTATATCACAACTGGCCGTGATCGGGCGTCCCATAGGGCGGCGCACAATTGGCCCAGCGCCGTCCGGGTTAGGGGAGGTTTTGGCCGGTGTAGGCAGTCATTGTAAAATAAGAATATGTTCTTAACTGACTTTCCTAGTTAAATAAAATAAGGAGTTCTGATATTTTGTGGCACCCACCCCCATCAACGTTGCCCATCCCTGGTGTAAGGCTTGGATGCCACCTGCTGGTATGGTGCTTTACTGTTAAACATGCAGGACTCCAATAACCCAGTTCATGTTATACAGTTAATGTGTACAACCTATTGACGTAGCCTCTAAAATTAGATGAATTATATATCAAAACATTTGAACTCAGCAGGTGTAATCTAAAACTTGGCCACCACATTTACCCCTGCCAGACATTCCATTCTGTCAGGAGTCGGCTGGAGCCTCTAATAAACAGCTCACTTTGGAACGTTTCAATGTTCATTCCGGGCCATTTCTACAGGGAATAAGCATTGATCGGAAGCATTCCCCACCTCTTCTAGTTTCTTTGCGTTTCCAGTCACGAAGACAACGGATCTCCCCGCTGGAATAGCCATGCTGAGGCCTCTTGATGTCTGGAAGATAATCACGAACGGACCAGAACACGCCGCACCGCAAAGACATCCGGCACTGCATCAGCCAATGACAGGCCACTGCCAAGAATCCTAGCAAATCAGGGTAAGGCCAGGAACTCCGCCTATTCAGCACTATCCAATCGGAATGTTGTTGTGTACAGCTGGAAATAATGTCCGGGTGAACATACCATGTCGGGAAGACGGAAAGCTAAAATGCAACCATTTATATTTAGAGAACGGCATATTTTGGACAAAATGACGATACAACAATTGCTATCCATGCACACTTCAGAGGGATAACTGAGGTCAGAATATAGTTTCAAATGTAAAGTGTTTATGTAACGTGCACAGGTACAGTAAAATGCCTTTCTTGCAAGCTCCAAACCCAACAATGCAGTAATCAATATCAATGTAGCACAAAAAATAAGATAAAAAATAGGTACACTGCCCTACAAAGTCAAAACGCAGTAACTACGTCATTTATTTTACTGCAAGTAAGTTAACAGTTATGATATCCTGCAAGTGACTGAATCTTAGCTAACTTGTTTAAAGCTATTTGAAAGTTGCCTTACATGTTAGTTTGTTGAAGTAGCCTCCAGAGATACACCAGGATACACCTTGCTACCTAGTGAAGATGAGTCTTCTAACTCGCACTACCGAGGAGTTCAGCTCCACAGAGTACTGGGGGAGGATGCTGGCTGAGGTGGGCTGGGGGTGTGAGGATGTGGAGTTGTTAGACAGGGATTATAACAGGGCTTTAACCAAAGCCAGCAGCCCTGCGCATAGAGTTGCACTCCAGGAGTGTTGTCTGTTAGTAATATGTGTCTGATAGTAACTGTCCAGTGAAAATCACACTTTAAAAGGTTAATATTCTGTTAACTCATACCCAAATAATGTTGTTGACTCATCCTATACTCATATTTGTGGTCAAATTATACATTGTAGAAAAAAACACTTAAATATCCCCACCTCAAACTTGTATATCAAACAGACTGTTTCAAAATTGCTTGATATTTCCTCATAGAGTATGATGTCATACTGTTTAGGAGGATGAGCTGGGCAATCAGCAGTCTACTTGCGTTAATATTTTTTAATAACCGGTTTACACCCATACCATTCCAACACAGAAAAGCTGCTTTTTAACATACTTAATAAAATAAAAAAATCACTCGTATTGTAATTATAGGTCAAATTTCATAGAAATCTGGAAACACTGGACAGTCACTTTAAAGCTCCAATCTTTAGTTGCTACATACATTTTTTTGACTTATAAATTAATTATATATACCAAAATTATTCTTGAAGAATATAACTTATAAATGTCTCATGAGCTTAGTTCAACTGTTGTTACCCCATCAGAAGCCAAAATATAAGCTTGTTTTACTCCAATGTTTGTAAACAATGTAAACACACTGTATAGCCTCAACATGGTTAAAACTATACATTTTATACCATGGATGGTCAGTCCTTGCATCCATAGCTCTGTCTATGAATTTGAGAGTAGGTACTTATCCCTTAGCTTTTCAGCAAAACAGGAGAGGGATAACACTTTATTATTTCAAGCTTTAAAGTTAAAGAGCGTTTTCAAAATGATTGAAATGTAACTGTATGTGGGCTGGACTCTGAGGCTCCGTTGTCTGGATGATCCGGAGAACCCATGCCCATCCCGGAGATGTGCCAAGGGGAGGATGGCTCCCCGTAAGGCTTCCTGCGGTGGCTGTCTGTGGTGAGAGAGTACCAGGCGTACGCCATGCTGAGACAGAGGCTGAATATGAGCACAGACTCCACCTCTACCCCCTTGTTGACCCTCTGCCATGCCACCACCGGGTGACCCCCGCTACCCTCTTACCATACAGGACTGCCCACTAGAGCCAAGATGCCCGTGCCAATCACTTTGCCATTTTCATAGGAGACATTGGACTTATCATACATGTCACACCAGTGTGAAAATCTCTAAATATATGGATATTACTATTTGGCTACAGTCTAAGTCTGAATCCGAAATCACCCACTTGCCCCTCAGCACTCAATTTGCGCATTGACGCGCGCCTCCGCCATGCACGTGTCCCAAAACTGAGGGAGTGAAAAGGATCAATGGTGTAGGGGCAAATTTGACCCTCTGATAGCCACTTCCATTGAACCAGCACGCATGCAGGCTCTAGAGCGAAGTGCTATCCCGACACGTACCACGATATGTTTAGAGTTTGCGCAATTTAATACAAAAGAATAGACGCGTGCCTAACTATATAAAAAGTGCATTTGTTTGTTTGATTTCGAGGTTTGACACGTAACAAAAATCGCTCCCAAATTAAATGTTTAACGGTTACTGAGGTTTATATCTTATTACACAACATGGGGAATGTGTTAATTTGAATTTAATGCTCGTTATATTATTTCAACGTGGAACATAATTGCCTCATTCATGTCACGACTGTGTTCCGAAGTTGAAGGGTTTATTGATGTCCTTGCCACTCTGCAAGTCACCTTGGAGTTTCGTTAGCAACACGTTACAACGGAGGGCCCACCGAACGAGTTGTGTGAGGCACTGTGTCAACCCCACAGTGCCTCAGGGCAGAGAGTCTGATTGGCTGTATGGCTCAGCTGAGGGTCGTGGCCAACTAGCAGCTAGCGCTAACTTCAGGTGACTGGTTGTCATGGCGATGCATAGGGACCAGGAGTATACAGACATGTAGTCTGTCCAATCAGAGCTCTCTCCCATGGGGATGGAACCCCCTGGGATGCCAGCCAATCAGCAGGTAGGGAATTTGTGATTATTCAATTTTTTATCTTTATTTATTTCTCTATTGTCTCCCCCTTATTCCTTCAACTGTTTTCCCCCTTTCTCCATCCCTGGCCCCGTCCCTCTCCCTGTATGTGTTCCGTTCCTGTCGATGGGAGGTGAGCTAGGTTGGAGGGAGGTAGTGAATCGTGGTAACAGTGTTCTGAGTGGTCAGTACTCTGTAGAGGACGTGAGAGGAGAGGTTAGTCATCTCTACTGCAGACTAGTGTTCCTGTTTAATGAAGGACTGGTCCAGTCAGAGAGCTGCCTCACTGACCCCATAACCACAGGTACTATCTCACTCACTCACTCACTCACTCACTCTCGCACGCACGCACGCACGCACGCACGCACGCACGCACGCACGCACGCACGCACGCACGCACACACACACACACACACACACACACACACACACACACACGTGTTTTGATTACTTAATGCCTGAGTTCAGTGGCTAATAGTGTTTTTACATTGACCAGCAGCCTCCACTCAGAAGAAGAGCAGAAGGAAAGCCCTCTGCCCCTCCCCCTGTGCCCTCACAGACACCAGGTGGCACCCTGGCGGTGGATAAGGGCTTGGTCTGTTGTGCCCACCACAGGGTCATGGTGGCTGGCCTTGCCATGCTAGGGGTGGGCTCCACCACAACAAAGGTAGATGTGTCTGCAAGTCAATCACTTCGTGCCTATCCACACACACCTGCCAAACACCGGTCTGTGTTTGACACTTTTTCTCAAATGTACTTTTATTTGCCTGCAGGAATTTGTCACTTGACACTTCAGGTCTGATGAATCAGCAAAAATTATTATGTCTGTCATCTCCTCGAACCTCCACCTCTGTCTGTCCCACCTTCCCTCTCTAGACGTCCTAGTGTCAGTGCTCCTGGTGGGTCTGGGTGGAGGAGGGCTGGAGCTGGACCCTGCGGTGCTGGACCTGAAGGTTGCATGAGGAGAGGAGGATGAGAAGGAGGAGAAGAGAGGAAGACCTTGTGAACAAGTATCATGATCTCATACTTTACTGTATAGAAAATAGAAACATGTACAGATGTAGTTTATGCTAACACTATCAATCAAGTAAAGAATGTTTTATTCTCAAACTTCTCTCTGGTGTTTATTGATGATGAACCCTGCAGTGTTTTTCTTAGGATTACAGTTGCTTTTGAAATTATTTTATTTTCTATCAGACTTTAACTATCTCAAATATGTTGCACAGATGCCCCCCCCCCCCCCTTCTGATTTTAGACTGCAGTCCCTCACACACTCTCTCTCACTGCTGAAGAGTGCAGCAGTGTTATTTACAGTAGATTAATCTTGCAGCATGTTCACAGTATCTCTGCGAGTTGGGTGCATTGAAGGGTGTGATTTATAACCCTGGATTTGAGGCGGGAATATTTTCTGTCTGTCAAGCCAAACTAATATTATAATTAGCTATCTGTTCCTTTGGAGTAAATGGGCGTGCAAACTGTCTTTGGAAACTCCTGCGCAGATTTTTGCGTATTTACAGAGAGAGAAACCCTTTAGCTGGTTTTCCACTAGATAGCACAGTCAAAATGAATGTATCGTAAAAATTTGTGAAAAACATTTAACCTTCATTTAAGGTTAGTGTTAGGCATACGGTTAGTAGTGTGATTAAGGTTAGGTTTAAAATCAGATTTTATGAAGATAAATTGTAGAAATGGGCGGGGTTTATGACTGTGACGACCCGTTAACGTTAGCTGCCTGTCAGATGAATCGAACTGTTATCGAATTGTTGCTTAGAACCGATTCGAACCAGAACTAAAGTCCACCGGAGGAAATGTTATCTTCACGATTATCTCTTTGACTTTTAGGGACTGACTTTTCGAACAATAGGCTATATATAAACACGGTGTAACCTGCTGGACGGACGTTTGGGTCAGGCATGGGCGCGCGGTGACTGGACCAGTGTTAGTTGCCAACTAATTGGACTGGAGTCACTACTTGACAGTAGGTTAAGTAATCAGCAAGACAAGGCAAAAATGACAACTAGCAAAACAAATAAAAACATCAATAATTGATAGGTATACAAACGTTATATTTGTGTTTTAGTGGCATGCCGACCGGGCAGTTGGCTAACAGTAATAAACATCACTCAGCACTTGCTTCTACACCTGCATTGCTTGCTGTTTGGGGTTTTAGGCTGGGTTTCTGTACAGCACTTTGAGATATCAGCTGATATAAGAAGGGCTATATAAATACATTTGATTTGATTTGATTTGAAGTAGCTCTTAAATTTAGCTCAGCTCCTTGCACTTTTTGTTGTCGGCTAACGTTAGCTATCAATCTTGAAACTATAACATTAAAATGTTTCTCTTTGACTGTCTTCATCTTTTCTCAGCTTTATTGAACCATAGTGTTTGGATGGTGTGTGCAGGTGGCTGAAAGTTGGATGGACAGCTCCGTCACCATGGGCAACCAGGGGATGGAGGAGCTCACGCTTCGAACACACCGACTGTGTCTTTGCGTTTTGATACACCAGAAGTACATTCATTTCCAATGGAACGCTGCGTTTGCCTTGCAGCATTGCGTTGCAGAGGCAGACTTGACAGAAAGTAGCAACATGTGAATGTAGAATTTTTGTTGCAAACATATCCAGAAAAAAAAGTGGGATTACATAATAAAAACAGTTTGATTGCATAATTATTTATTATTTTAAAACATTTATTTGCCAAGTATATTATTTATTTGATGACATCCACAAATTAATTGTGAGAGCCTATAATATAATTTCCCTCCAAAATGCAGTTTTGGAGCGAAATGCAATAATAAAGTCAAGATAGCAGAGTAGGCTCTTTCAACAATGAGACCAACGTTGAGGAAGGTGGTCTTGATCGCGCTGTTGGGCCGGGACCAGCCCCGCGAAAGTGCAGGTCTGTGTGGGTCCAGAGATGGTTAAAGTCCCGAAAGCAGGCAGGGGGAGTTCCACCGTCTCATTCAAGAGCTTTGACTGTTTGGAGAGGAATTCCGAAGTTACTTCCGTCTGGGCCGAAGCCAGTTCGATCACCTGCTCCAGATGGTTGGAGCCAGGATCGCCCAGATGGATACCAACTACCGGGAGTCCCATCGCCTGGTGATTTGTCTCCGGTAAGCTACATTCTAATAAATTTTTTAAAGCCTTTGATACCATAATTGATTGATATTTGATACATTGTTTTTATGTCCAACCTAGCTAGCTAAAGGGCTCTAGTTTTTTTTTATTTATTTATTTTACCGTTATTTTACCAGGTAAGTTGACTGAGAAACACGTTCTCATTTGCAGCAACGACCTGGGGAATAGTTACAGGGGAGAGGAGGGGGATGAATGAGCCAATTGTAAACTGGGGATTATTAGGGTGACCGTGATGGTTGAGGGCCAGATTGGGAATTTAGCCAGGACACCGGGGTTAACACCCCTACTCTTACGATAAGTGCCATGGGATCTTTAATGACCTCAGAGAGTCAGGGACACCCGTTTAACGTCCCATCCGAAAGACGGCACCCTACACAGAGCAGTGTCCCCAATCACTGCCCTGGGGCATTGGGATCTTTGTTTAGACCAGAGGAAAGAGTGCCTCCTACTGGCCCTCCAACACCACTTCCAGCAGCACCTGGTCTCCCATCCAGGGACTGACCAGGACCAACCCTGCTTAGCTTTAGAAGCAAGCCAGCAGTGGTATGCAGGGTGGTATGCTGCTGGCTTGCTAGTTAATAGTCCCTATTTGACATCAGATGTACTTTTACAGAATGTTCATTAGGAATATAACTTTTCCCAAAGTTCGTTTATAATCCTTTTTAATTATGCAATGTTACCAAATGAAAATAAAGTTGAGGTGCCTTCTGCCCTGATGAAGGTAGGCTAGTCCTCTCCAGGACCCATTGTTGTTCAAGACAGTTACAGTCATTCATTACATTCTTATTGGACTCACATACACTCTTAGAGAAAAAGGTTCCAAAAGTGTCCTTCTACTTTCCCCATAGGATAACCATTTTTGGTTCCAGGTATAACCCTTTGGGAAAAGGTTGTACATGGAACCCAATAAGGCTCTACTTGGAACCAAAAAGGGTACTACCTTGAACCAAAAAGGGATCTCCTATGGGGACAGCCGGAGAACCCTTTTAAGTAGATAGTACCATTCTTTCTAAGAGTAAAAAGCTTTGACTATGTACAGATTCAGTGAGCATAGCCTTGCTATTGAGAAAGGCCGCCGTAGGCAGACCTGGCTCTCAAGAGAAGACAGGCTATGTGCTCACTGCCCACAAAATGAGGTGGAAACTGAGCTGCACTTCCTAACCTCCTGCCAAATGTATGACCATATTAGAGACACATATTTCCCTCAGATTACACAGATCCACAAAGAATTCAAAAACAAACACGATTTTGATAAACTCCCTATCTACTGGGTGAAATACCACACTGTGCGAACACAGCAGCAAGATCTGTGACCTGTTGCCACAAGAAAAGGGCAACCGGTGAAGAACAAACACCATTGTAAATACAACCCATATTTATGTTTACTTATTTTCCGTTTTGTACTCTAACCATTTGCACATAGTTACAACACTGTGTATATACATAATACGACATTTGTAGTTTCTTTATTTTTTTTGAACTTTTGTGAGTTTAATGTTTACTGTTCATTTTTATTGTTTATTTCACTTTTGTATATTATCTACTCCCTTGCCAATAAAGCCCCTTGAATTGAATTGAATTGAGTGATTCATGGCTCCCAACAGTTGAACTCTCCAAATGAATGCACATGGCAGACAGACAGCCTCTCCTATTCAGTGAGGGCTGGCATGGATTATTTACTAAACCCTGTGCCAATGTAGCTGTGTTTGTGAATCAGAGCTTTCTCGGTAGTAGTCAGTCACCCACCAATAATGAGTTCAGTTATGCGACAATAGGCATGATGCGTAACCAGTGTTTTCAGAGCAAATGTGCAGATGTGAGAGAGAGGAGACTATGAGACACACTTTCTCGCTCTCTTTCTCTCGCTCTCTTAGTATGGTTGGTATGGAAGACTGAAGTATGGATACCTGAAATGGCTTTGTGACAGTAGTGATGATGGCTGTGTGACAGTGAGCAGCACTTGGTTGCTTATTAACCAGGAGCCCTGGTCAAAAGTATTGTACTAAATAGGGAATAGGGTGCCATTTGGGATGCGATCACTGGCTTCATGTCTGATGCCTGAATCCAGCTGTTTCTCCAGCCCTGAGTGTCAGTCCTTCCTTCCTGCAGGCGAGTTCTATCTTCCGGGAAACTTCTTTCTCATGGTCTGAGAGTCTTTAGGTGCCTTTTGGCAAACTCCAGGCAGGCTGTCATGTGCCTTTTACTGAAGAGTGGCTTCCGTCTGACCACTCTAAAAAAAAAAAGGCCTGATTGGAAAGTTCCATCTGGAATGTTCTCCCATCTCCACAGAGGAACTCTGGAGCTCTTTCAGAATGAACATCAGGTTCTTGGTCACCTCCCTGACCAAGGCCAATGCTGCAGAAATTTTTGGTACCTTCCCTAGATCTGTGCCTCGACACAATCCTGTCTCGGAGCTCTAGGGACAATTCTTTCAACCTCTTGGCTTGGTTTTTGCTCTGACATTCATTGTCAACTGTGGGACCTTATATAGGCAGGTGTGTGCTTTTCCAAATCATGTCCAATCAATTGAATTTACCACAGGTGGACTCCAATGAAGTTGTAGAAACATCTCAAGGATGATAAATGGAAAACAGGATGCACCTGAGCTCAATTTCGAGTCTCATAGCAAAGGGTCTGAATACTTATGTAAATAAGGTAAGGTGTTTTTTCTACGTTTGAAAACATTTAAAAAAAATTGTTTTCGCTTTGTCATTATAGGGTATTGTGTAAAAATTATGTAATACATTTAAGAATAATGCTGTAACATAAACAAAATGTGTAAAGGGGGAAGGGGTCTGCATACTTTCCGAATGCACTGTGTATATATAATATACAGTACCAGTCAAAAGTTTGGACACCACCTACTCATTCAAGGGTTTTTCTTTATTTTTTTACTATTGTCTACTTTGTAGAATACTAGTGAAGATATCAAAACTATGAAATAACACATATGGAATCAGGTAGTAACCAATAAAGTGTCAAACAAATCAAAATTTATTTTGGATTTTAGATTCTTCAAAGTAGCCACCCTTTGCCTTGACAGCTTTGCACACTCTTGGCATTCTCTCAACCAGCTTCATTGAGGTAGTCACCTGGAATGCATTTCAATTAACAGGTGTGCCTTGTTAAAAGTTAATTTGTGGAATTTCCTTTCCTTCTTAATGTGTTTGAGCCAATCAGTTGTGTTGTGACAGTAGGGGTGGTATACAGGTACAGTAGGGGTGGTATACAGGTACAGTAGGGGTGGTATACAGGTACAGTAGGGGTGGTATACAGAAGATAGCCTATTTGGTAAATACCAAGTCTATATTATGGCAAGAACAGCTCAAATAAACAAAGAGAAACAACAGTCCATCATTACTTAAGACATGAAGATCAGTCAATCCGGAAAATTTCAAGAACCTTTAACGTTTCTTCAATTTCAGTCGCAAAAACCATCAAGCGCTATGAGGAAACTGGCTCTCTATGAGGACCGCCACAGGAAAGGAAGACCCAGAGTTACCTCTGCTGCAGAGGATAAGTCATTAGAGTTAACTGCACCTCAGAAATTGAGAGTTCAAGTAACAGACACATCTCAACATCAACTGTTCAGAGGACAGCCTTCATGGTCGAATTGCTGCAAAGAAACCACTACTAAAGGACACCAATAACAAGAAGAGACTTGCTTGGGTCAAGAAACACATTAGACCGGTGGAAATCTGTCCTTTGGTCTGATGAATACAAATTTGAGATTTTTGGTTCTATCTGCCGTGCCTTTGTGAGACGCAGAGTAGGTGAACAGATGATCTTTGCATGTGTGGTTCCCACCGTGAAGCAGGGAGGAGGATGTGTGATGGTGTGGGGGTGTTTGTTTGGTGACATTGTTGGTAATTCATTTAGAATTCAAGGCATACTTAACCAGTATGGCTACCACAGAATTCTGCAGCGATACGCCATCCCATCTGGTTTGCGCTTAGTGGGACTATCATTTGTTTTTCAACAGGACAATGACCCAAAACACCTCCAGGCAGTGTAAGGGCTATTTGACCAAGAAGGAGAGTGATGGAGGGCTGCATCAGATGACCTGGCCTCCACAATCACCCGACCTCAACCCAATTGAGATGGTTTGGGATGAGTTGGACCGCAGCAGCCAACAAGTGCTCAGCATATGTGGAAACTCCTTCAAGACTTTTGGAAAGCATTCTAGGTGAAGCTGGTTGAGAGAATGCAAAGAGTGTGTAAAGCTGTCATCAAGGCAAAGAGTGGCTACTTTGAAGAATCTCAAAAATAAAATAGATTTGATTTAACACTTTTTTTGGTTACTACACGATTCCATATGTGTTATTTCATGGTTTTGATGTCTTCACTATTATTGTACAATGTAGAAAATAGCGAAAATTAAGAAAATTCCATGAATGAGTAAGTGTGTTCAAACTTTTGACCGGTACTGTGTGTGTGTGTGTGTATGTGTGCGTGTGCGTGTGCGTGTGTGTGTGTGTGTATGTTTGTGTGTATGTATATATACACTTAGGTTGGAGTCATTAAAACTCATTTTTCAACCACTCCACAAATTTCTTGTTAACAAACTATAGTTTTAGCAATTCGGTTAGGACATCTACTTTGTGCATGACACAAGTAATTTTTCCAACAAATGTTTACAGATTGATTATTTCACTTATAATTCACTGTATCACAAATCCAGTGGGTCAGAAGTTTGCATACACTAAGTTGACTGCCTTTAAACAGCTTGGTAAATTCCAGAAAATGATGTAATGGCTTTAGAAGCTTCTGATAGGCTAATTGACATCATTTCTGTCAATTGGAGGTGTACCTGTGGATGTATTTCAAGGCCTACCTTCAAACTCAGTGCCTCTTTGCTTGACATCATGGGAAAATCAAAAGAAGTCAGCCAAGACCTCAGAAAATAAGTTGTAGACCTCCACAAGTCTGGTTCATCCTTGGTAGCAATTTCCAAACACCTGAAGGTACCACGTTCATCTGTACAAACAATCGTACACAAGTATAAACACCATGGGACCAGGCAGCCGTCATACTGCTCAGGAAGGAGACGCGTTCTGTCTCCTAGAGAATAACGTACTTTGGTGTGGAAAGTGCAAATCAATCCCAGAACAACAGCAAAAGACCTTGTGAAGATGCTGGAGGAAACAGGTACATAAAATATCTATATCCACAGTAAAAACGAGTCCTATATCGACATAACCTGAAAGGCCGCTCAGCAAGGAAGAAGCCACAGCTCCAAAACCGCCATAAAAAAGCCAGACTACGGTTTGCAACTAAGATCGTTCTTTTTGGAGAAATGTCCTCTGGTCTGGTGAAACAAAAATAGAACTGTTTGGCCATAATGACCATCGTTATGTTTGGAGGAAAAACTTCACAAACTGGTGCACTTCACAAAATAGATGGCATCATGGAGGATGGAAATTTATGTGGATATATTGAAGCAACATCTCAACACATCAGTCAGGAAGTTAAAGCTTGGTCGCAAATGGGTCTTCCAAATGGACAATGACCCCAAGCATACTTCCAAAGTTGTGGCAAAATGGCTTAAGGACAACAAAGTCAAGGTATTGGAGTGGCCATCACAAAGCCCTGGCCTCAATCCTTTAGAAAATTTGTGGACAGAACTGAAAAAGCGTGTGTGAGCAAGGAGGCCGACAAACCTGACTCAGTTACACCAGCTCTGTCAGGAGGAATGGGCTAAAATTCACCCAACTTATTGTGGGAAGCTGGTGGAAGGCTATCTGAAAC
>NW_024058371.1:0-57357 GCF_016432855.1 Salvelinus namaycush | reverse complement strand
GTGGTTGAGAATCCTCCTTTACTTTACAGTAATGTGGTTGAGAATCCTCCTTTACATTACAGTAATGTGGTTGAGAATCCTCCTTTACATTACAGTAATGTGGTTGAGAATCCTCCTTTACAGTAATGTGGTTGAGAATCCTCCTTTACATTACAGTAATGTGGTTGAGAATCCTCCTTTACATTACAGTAATGTGGTTGAGAATCCTCCTTTACTTTACAGTAATGTGGTTGAGAATCCTCCTTTACTTTACAGTAATGTGGTTGAGAATCCTCCTTTACATTACAGTAATGTGGTTGAGAATCCTCCTTTACTTTACAGTAATGTGGTTGAGAATCCTCCTTTACATTACAGTATGTGGTTTGAGAATCCTCCTTTACATTACAGTAATGTGGTTGAGAATCCTCCTTTACTTACAGTATGTGGTTGAGAATCCTCCTTTACTTTACAGTAATGTGGTTGAGAATCCTCCTTTCTATTACAGTAATGTGGTTGAGAATCCTCCTTTACAGTAATGTGGTTGAGAATCCTCCTTTACATTACAGTAATGTGGTTGAGAATCCTCCTTTACATTACAGTAATGTGGTTGAGAATCCTCCTTTACATTACAGTAATGTGGTTGAGAATCCTCCTTTACAGTAATGTGGGTGAGAATCCTCCTTTACAGTAATGTGGTTGAGATCATCACTGTGCTCCCCAGTATCTCTGTAGATTTTATTAAACTCCAATATCATCTATTCTATACGGTCTGTGATCCGTAGGGAAATGTGTCAAATGATCTGGTGATCTGGGTGTGAATTCATTTTGCTTTATTCTGGATGGACTCATATGTTTGGTTGTGATTGGGTAAGACAGTTGAACTGTGCTCAATAGTCATTTATAAGTTATATTCTGCAACAATCAATGGCTATATATATGAATAATGTAAGAAAACATGTATAACTGGATGTTCCAGTCCGAGATCGCCCCCTGAAAGTTGTTTGTTATTTTCTTTCAGATTCCATGCCAACCTATGAGCTGTGAGAGGACGCAACTGAGGGTCAGTTCCACTCGCTGTGTGTACGTACTTGTGTGTGTGTGTGTGTGCATGCTTGGGTGCGTGCGGTTCTAGCTTGTCTGTCCGAAAGGTACCCTTTTTCCTACATCGGTTCTAAAGGTCTGTTCAGTAGGTCTGTTCTATAGGTCTGTTCTATAGGTCTGTTCAGTAGGTCTGTTCTATAGGTCTGTTCTAAAGGTCAGTTCTATAGGTCTGTTCTATAGGTCTATTCTATAGGTCTGTTCTATAGGTATGTTCTATAGGTATGTTCTATAGGTATGTTCTATAGGTATGTTCTATAGATATGTTCTAAAGGTCAGTTCTATAGGTCTGTTCTATAGGTATGTTCTATAGGTATGTTCTATAGATCTGTTCTATAGGTCTGTTCTATAGGTCTGTTCTATAGGTCTGTTCTATAGGTATGTTTTATAGGTCTGTTCTATAGGTCTGTTCTATAGGTCTGTTCTGTAGGTCTGATCTATAGGTCTGTTCTATAGGTCTGTTCTATAGATCTGTTCTATAGGTCTGTTCTATAGGTCTGTTCAGTAGGTCTGTTCTGTAGGTCTGTTCTATAGGTCTGTTCTATAGGTCTGTTCAGTAGGTCTGTTCAGTAGGTCTGTTCTGTAGGTCTGTTCTATAGGTCTGTTCTATAGATCTGTTCAGTAGGTCTGTTCTGTAGGTCTGTTCTATAGGTCTGTTCTATAGATCTGTTCTATAGGTCTGTTCTATAGGTCTGTTCAGTAGGTCTGTTCTGTAGGTCTGTTATATAAGTCTGCTGGCCATCACAATGCTTTCAGATGTAAATAGATTAAATGACTGTATATAAATAGATTATATAACTATATATAAATAGATTATATAACTATATATAAATAGATTATATAACTATATATAAATAGATTATATGACTATATGTAAATATATTATATGACTATATATAAATATATTATATGACTATATATAAATAGATTCAATAACCATTCATAAAATAATAATCAGTCTGGACCTTCTTTAATGCAGGCCTGTCAGGAACTGTACTCTGTAATGCAGGCCTTCAGGAGCCTGTCAGGAACTGTACTCTGTAATGCAGGCCTTCAGGGGCCTGTCAGGAACTCTACTCTGTAATGCAGGCCTTCAGGGGCCTGTCAGGAACTCTACTCTGTAATGGAGGCCTTCAGGAGCCTGTCAGGAACTCTACTCTGTAATGCAGGCCTTCAGGGGCCTGTCAGGAACTCTACTCTGTAATGCAGGCCTTCAGGAGCCTGTCAGGAACTCTACTCTGTAATGGAGGCCTTCAGGAGCCTGTCAGGAACTCTACTCTGTAATGGAGGCCTTCAGGAGCCTGTCAGGAACTCTACTCTGTAATGCAGGCCTTCAGGAGCCTGTCAGGAACTCTACTCTGTAATGGAGGCCTTCAGGGGCCTGTCAGGAACTCTACTCTGTAATGGAGGCCTTCAGGGGCCTGTCAGGAACTCTACTCTGTAATGGAGGCCTTCAGGAGCCTGTCAGGAACTCTACTCTGTAATGCAGGCCTTCAGGAGCCTGTCAGGAACTCTACTCTGTAATGGAGGCCTTCAGGAGCCTGTCAGGAACTCTACTCTGTAATGCAGGCCTTCAGGAGCCTGTCAGGAACTCTACTCTGTAATGGAGGCCTTCAGGAGCCTGTCAGGAACTCTACTCTGTAATGGAGGCCTTCAGGAGCCTGTCAGGAACTCTACTCTGTAATGGAGGCCTTCAGGGGCCTGTCAGGAACTCTACTCTGTAATGCAGGCCTTCAGGAGCCTGTCAGGAACTCTACTCTGTAATGCAGGCCTTCAGGAGCCTGTCAGGAACTCTACTCTGTAATGGAGGCCTTCAGGAGCCTGTCAGGAACTCTACTCTGTAATGGAGGCCTTCAGGGGCCTGTCAGGAACTCTACTCTGTAATGCAGGCCTTCAGGAGCCTGTCAGGAACTCTACTCTGTAATGGAGGCCTTCAGGAGCCTGTCAGGAACTCTACTCTGTAATGGAGGCCTTCAGGAGCGTGTCAGGAACTCTACTCTGTAATGCAGGCCTTCAGGAGCCTGTCAGGAACTCTACTCTGTAATGGAGGTAGAGAAGAAGAGAAAAAGCTCATGAAGCTGAATGTGTTGTTGCTCCCAGCCCAAAATTATGACTCCTCCAGCTTTAGGGATTGGTGGACGCTTGTATGTTTTCTAGTATAATCTCTGTGGGTAGGTCTGGGTTGGGTTCTGGTAGGATCTCTGTGGGGAGGTCTGGGTTGGGTTCTGGTAGGATCTCTTTGGGGAGGTCTTGGTTCTTGTAGGATCTCTGTGGGGAGGTCTTGGTTCTGGTAGGATCTCTGTGGGGAAGTCTTAGTTCTGGTAGGATCTCTGTGATGAGGTCTGGGTTCTGGTAGGATCTCTGTGGGGAGGTCTGGGTTGGGTTCTGGTAGGATCTCTGTGAGGGGATCCGGGTTGGGTTCTGGTAGGATCTCTGTGAGGGGATCCGGGTTGGGTTCTAGTAGGATCTCTGTGGGTAGGTCTAGGTCGGGTTCTGGTAGGATCTCTGTGAGGGGATCCGGGTTGGGTTCTAGTAGGATCTCTGTGGGGAGGTCTGGGTTGGGTTCTGGTAGGATCTCTGTGAGGGGATCCGGGTTGGGTTCTAGTAGGATCTCTGTGAGGAGGTCTTGGTTCTGGTAGGATCTCTGTGAGGAGGTCTGGGTTCTGGTAGGATCTCTGTGAGGAGGTATTGGTTCTGGTAGGATCTCTGTGAAGAGGTCTTGGTTCTGGTATGATCTCTGTGAAGAGGTCTTGGTTCTGGTATGATCTCTGTGAAGAGGTCTTAGTTCTGGTAGGATCTCTGTGGGGAGGTCTTAGTTCTGGTAGGATCTCTGTGGGGAGGTCTTAGTTCTGGTAGGATCTCTGTGGGGAAGTCTTAGTTCTGGTAGGATCTCTGTGGGGAGGTCTTAGTTCTGGTAGGATCTCTGTGGGGAAGTCTTAGTTCTGGTAGGATCTCTGTGGGGAGGTCTTAGTTCTGGTAGGATCTCTGTGGGGAGGTCTTAGTTCTGGTAGGATCTCTGTGGGGAGGTCTTGTGTATGTTATCTGGTTCCTCTGATGACACCTCTGCTCTCTCACATCCCATAATTGATGGGTTGGGTGTTTCTGTATGAAAGATATGTTATTTCATTGTCTGATGAACAGTTCAATACAATCTATATATGCTTTCAAAAATATATAAGCATGATTAAACGTTTTCTAAATCATTCTCCTGTATGTGTCACAAAGTAATAACAGTTTACAAGCAGTTTATTATAGTCTAGTAAAAACATGAGTTGATGCACACTCAGAATACTTATTCAACCCTGAAGAAGGCACCGTGTGCTGAAACGTTGGTGTTTTAGACTTATTCAACCCTGAAGAAGGCACCGTGTGCTGAAATGTTGGTGTTTTAGACTTATTCCAGCCTGAAGAAGGCACCGTGTGCTGAAACGTTGGTGTTTTATACTTATTCAACCCTGAAGAAGGCACCTTGTGCTGAAACGTTGGTGTTTTATACTTATTCAACCCTGAAGAAGGCACCGTGTGATGAAACGTTGGTGTTTTATACTTATTCAACCCTGAAGAAGGCACCGTGTGATGAAACGTTGGTATTTTATACTTATTCACCCCTGAAGAAGGCACCGTGTGCTGAAACGTTGGTGTTTTAGACTTATTCAACCCTGAAGAAGGCACCGTGTGCTGAAACGTTGGTGTTTTATACTTATTCAACCCTGAAGAAGGCACCGTGTGCTGAAACGTTGGTGTTTTATACTTATTCAACCCTGAAGAAGGCACCGTGTGCTGAAACGTTGGTGTTTTATACTTATTCAACCCTGAAGAAGGCACCGTGTTCTGAAACGTTGGTGTTTTATACTTATTCAACTCTGAAGAAGGCACCTTGTGCTGAAACGTTGGTGTTTTATACTTATTCAACCCTGAAGAAGGCACCGTGTGCTGAAACGTTGGTGTTTTATACTTATTCAACCCTGAAGAAGGCACCGTGTGCTGAAACGTTGGTGTTTTATACTTATTCAACCCTGAAGAAGGCACCGTGTGCTGAAACGTTGGTGTTTTATACTTATTCAACCCTGAAGAAGGCACTGTGTGATGAAACGTTGGTATTTTATACTTATTCACCCCTGAAGAATGCACCGTGTGCTGAAACGTTGGTGTTTTATACTTATTCAACCCTGAAGAAGGCACCGTGTGATGAAACGTTGGTGTTTTATACTTATTCAACCCTGAAGAAGGCACCGTGTGATGAAAAGTTGGTGTTTTATACTTATTCAACCCTGAAGAAGGCACCGTGTGATGAAACGTTGGTATTTTATACTTATTCAACCCTGAAGAAGGCACCGTGTGATGAAACGTTGGTGTTTTATACTTATTCAACTCTGAAGAAGGCACCGTGTGATGAAACGTTGGCGTTTTTTTCCCATTCAAATGTACTTGTCTGTTGGTTATCAGCAGAACTCCTCAATGGATACGTTTCCAGGGCTTGTTTTAGTCCATGTATCTGGGAATCTGGACATTATTTGGTAGAGGTGCGTTTTTATGGAGTAGATGTCCGGGGGGACTGCTTTGTTATGGGCGCATGCAGTGTGAGGGGGACAGATTTGTGTGTAGCACGTGTTGCCAGTCAGGCAGACCATTGTGCATTCTGCTACACGACTGTAATTCATCATGGGTTTGTTGAGGGACTTAAAGTCTAAAATGGCTGCCATGATGAATGTTCTGATGTTGTTATTCACGCTGTGTCATCAGTCACCACTCCTGGCCCCTCCCCCTTCCCCCCTCTGGCCCCCTCCTTCCTCCTCCCTCCCTCTCTTCCCACCAGCCCCCTCCTGCCTCCTTCCTCCCCCTCTTCCAGCCAGCCCACTCCTCCATCCGGCCCCCTCCCCCCACTCACCCTCTTTTCCAGCCCCCTCCCTCCTCTGACCCCCTCTTCCCTGCCAGCACCCTCCTCCCTCCTCTGACCCCCTCTTCCCTGCCAGCACCCTCCTCCCTCCGGCCTCTTCCCTCCTTCAGCCCCCTCCCCTCTTCCGCCCCCTCCTCCCTCCGGCCTACTTCATTTGTTTCTAATTATCCTAAATAATAAACACTATTTACAACCAGATCGGAAATTAGCATAACCTTGATTATTATCCCAAATTGGCTGTGTTATTTTTGTTCTACTGTTGTTGTATGTATCAGTGGCAGGCCAGGGGGTATTCTCTATATTTCTATTCTTCAGAATCCATGTCCCTCTCTCCTTCCTCTACCTCTCAGTTATTAGCCCTGTCTCTGCCCTGTCTCTGTCTCTCTCAGTTAGGAGTAATCCACGTTGTTTCTGTCCCGGGGTGAAATGAGACATCGTTCAACACTCATAGGCTGAACACGTAAACACATAGGGTCTGGTTTCATGCTTTTCACTAATAAACACTCTGATGAAATGACTTGTTTTTTATGAGAGTCGTTTATTTCTTGTCAGCGGTTGGTAGATCTCAAGTAGATGTCCTTCATGTTACGACAGCATTGTTCTGGTCAGTGTTTTCATTGTCTCTCCTTTCTCTCTCTCTCTCTCTCTCTCCTTTCATTCTCTCTTTCTCCCTTCGTTCTCTCTCTCTCCTTTCAATCTCTCTCTCTGTCTCTCTCTCTCTCTCTCTCTCTCTCTCTAATTCAATTTAAGGGATTTATTGGCATGGGAAACATTTGTTAACATAACTCTGTCTCTCTGTCTCTCCCTCTCTGTCTCTCTCTCTCCCTCTCTGTCTCTGTCTCTCTCTCTCCCTCTCTGTCTCTCTCTCTGTCTCTCTCTCTCTCTGTCTCTCCCTCTCTGTCTCTCTGTCTCTCCCTCTCTCTCTCTCTCTCTCTCTCCCTCTCTGTCTCTCCCTCTCTGTCTCTCTCTCTCCCTCTCTGTCTCTCTCTCTCTCTGTCTCTCCCTCTCTGTCTCTCTGTCTCTCCCTATCTGTCTCTCTCTCTCCCTCTGTCTCTGTCTCTCCCTCTCTGTCTCTCTGTCTCTCCCTCTCTGTCTCTCTGTCTCTCCCTCTCTGTCTCTCTGTCTCTCCCTCTCTCCCTCTTTGTCTCTCCCTCTCTGTCTCTCTGTCTCTCCCTCTCTCTCTCCCTCTCTCTGTCTCTCCCTCTCTCTGTCTCTCTCTCTCTGTCTCTCTGTGTCTCTGTCTCTCTCTCTCTGTCTCTCTGTCTCTCCCTCTCTGTCTCTACCTCTCTGTCTCTATCGCTCTGTCTCTCTGTCTCTGTCTCCCTCTCTCTCTGTCTCTCTCTGTCTCTCTCTCTCTCGTTCTGTCTTTCTCTCTCTCTCTCTCCTGTACTGTTGGTCAGACAGCATCCGTCCTTGATTCTCTGCCCAGAATCTGTCCTCCTCCGCTCCTCTCCAATAAAAAGAGAGCGATGTGATTTTAAGTCCTTTTTAAATTAAATTATTCTACATATTTTGGCACATTTCAGAATTCACCCTTGCAGTTTCTGAAGCACCAAACTCCATCTCTCTCTCTCTCTCTCTCTCTCTCTCTCTCTCTCTCTCTCTCTCTCTCTCTCTCTCTCTCTCTCTCTCTCTCTCTCTCTCTAATTCAATTTAAGGGATTTATTGGCATGGGAAACATTTGTTAACATTGTCAAAGCAAGTGAGGTAGATAATATACAAAAGTGAAATATACAATAAAAATGAACAGTAAACATTACACATACAGAAGTTTCAAAAGAATAAAGACATTACATATGTCATATACTGTGTTGTAATGATGTGAAAATAGTTAAAGTACAAAATGGAAAATAAATAAACATAAATATGGGTTGTATTTACAATGGTGTTTGTTCTTCACTGGTTGCTCTTTTCTTGTGGCAACAGGTCACAAATCTTGCTGCTGTGATGGCACACTGTGGAATTTCACCCAGTAGATATGGAAGTTTATCAAAATTGGATTTGTTTTCGAATTCTTTGTGGATCTGTGTAATCTGAGGGAAATATGTGTCTCTAATATGGTCATACATTTGGCAGGAGGTTAGGAAGTGCAGCTCAGTTTCCACCTCATTTTGTGGGCAGTGAGCACATAGCCTGTCTTCTCTTGAGAGCCAGGTCTGCCTACGGCGGCCTTTCTCAATAGCAAGGCTATACTCACTGAGTCTGTACACAGTCAAAGCTTTCCTTCATTTTGGGTCCGTCACAGTGGTCAGGTATTCTGCCACTGTGTACTCTCTGTTTAGGGAAAAATAGCATTCTGGTTTGCTCTGTTTTTCTGTAAATTATTTCCAATGGGTCAAGTAATTATCTTTTTGTTTTCTCATGATTTAGTTGGGTCTAATTGTGTTGCTGTCCTGGAGCTCTGTGGGGTGTGTTTGTGTTTGTGAACAGAGCCCCAGGACCAGCTTGCTTAGGGGTCTAATGAGGTCTGTGTGTAGCTGGTGTAGAGGAGTCAGGCCAGCAGATATGAGTAAATAAATGTACTTTACTCAACATATACAAATGCAATACAAAAAGAGAGCCCACATTAACGGACCTACTACATACAAACAATCACTCACAAACAGACATGGGGGAACAGAGGGTTTAAATAATGAACAAGTCATTGGGGAATTGAAACCAGGTGTGTAAGACCAAGACAAAACAAATGGAAAATGAAAAGTGGATCGGCGACGGCTAGAAGGCCGGTGACGTGGACCGCCGAACGCCGCCCGAACAAGGAGAGGGACCGACTTCGGCTGAAGTCGTGACAAGGGGACTCTTCTCCAGGTTAATCTCTCTGTAGGTGATGGCTTTGTTATGGAAGGTTTGGGAATCGCTTCCTTTTAGGTGGTTGTAGAATTTAACGTCTCTTTTCTGGATTTTGATTATTAGCGGGTATCGGCCTAATTCTGCTCTACATGCATTATTTGGTGCTTTCCGTTGTACACAGAGGATCATTTTGGAGAATTCTGCATGCAGAGTCTCAATTTGGTGTTTGTTCCATTTTGTGAATTCTTGGTTGCTGAGCGGACCCCAGACCTCACAACCATAAAGGGCAATGGGTTCTATAGCTGATTCAAGAGAATCTGCAGCCTTGGTGCTTGTATTCAGATACTGAGGTGGAGGTGAAGGGAGAGGAGGACAGACGCCGGCTACAGAAGCAAGGAGCCACTGAAGTACTGCTGCGTTGTACATGAGGGGGTGTCTGAAGTACTGCTGCGTTGTACATGAGGGGGTGTCTGAAGGACTGCTGCGTTGTACATGAGGGGGTGTCTGAAGTACTGCTGTGTTGTACATGAGGGGGTGTCTGAAGGACTGCTGCGTTGTACATGAGGGGGTGTCTGAAGTACTGCTGCGTTGTACATGAGGGGGTGTCTGAAGGACTGCTGCGTTGTACATGAGGGGGTGTCTGAAGGACTGCTGTGTTGTACTTGAGGGGGTGTCTGAAGGACTGCTGTGTTGTACTTGAGGGGGTGTCTGAAGGACTGCTGTGTTGTACTTGAGGGGGTGTCTGAAGGACTGCTGTGTTGTACTTGAGGGGGTGTCTGAAGGACTGCTGTGTTGTACATGAGGGGGTGTCTGAAGGACTGCTGTGTTGTACTTGAGGGGGTGTCTGAAGGACTGCTGTGTTGTACTTGAGGGGGTGTCTGAAGGACTGCTGTGTTGTACATGAGGGGGTGTCTGAAGGACTGCTGTGTTGTACTTGAGGGGGTGTCTGAAGGACTGCTGTGTTGTACTTGAGGGGGTGTCTGAAGGACTGCTGTGTTGTACATGAGGGGGTGTCTGAAGGACTGCTGTGTTGTACATGAGGGGGTGTCTGAAGGACTGCTGTGTTGTACATGAGGGGTTGTCTGAAGGACTGCTGTGTTGTACATGAGGGGGTGTCTGAAGGACTGCTGTGTTGTACATGAGGGGGTGTCTGAAGGACTGCTGTGTTGTACATGAGGGGGTGTCTGAAGGACTGCTGTGTTGTACATGAGGGGGTGTCTGAAGGACTGCTGTGTTGTACATGAGGGGGTGTCTGAAGGACTGCTGTGTTGTACATGAGGGGGTGTCTGAAGGACTGCTGTGTTGTACATGAGGGGGTGTCTGAAGGACTGCTGTGTTGTACATGAGGGGGTGTCTGAAGGACTGCTGTGTTGTACATGAGGGGGTGTCTGAAGGACTGCTGTGTTGTACATGAGGGGGTGTCTGAAGGACTGCTGTGTTGTACATGAGGGGGTGTCTGAAGGACTGCTGTGTTGTACTTGAGGGGGTGTCTGAAGGACTGCTGTGTTGTACTTGAGGGGGTGTCTGAAGGACTGCTGTGTTGTACATGAGGGGGTGTCTGAAGGACTGCTGTGTTGTACATGAGGGGGTGTCTGAAGGACTGCTGTGTTGTACATGAGGGGGTGTCTGAAGGACTGCTGTGTTGTACATGAGGGGGTGTCTGAAGGACTGCTGTGTTGTACATGAGGGGGTGTCTGAAGGACTGCTGTGTTGTACATGAGGGGGTGTCTGAAGGACTGCTGTGTTGTACATGAGGGGGTGTCTGAAGGACTGCTGTGTTGTACATGAGGGGGTGTCTGAAGGACTGCTGTGTTGTACATGAGGGGGTGTCTGAAGGACTGCTGTGTTGTACATGAGGGGGTGTCTGAAGGACTGCTGTGTTGTACATGAGGGGGTGTCTGAAGGACTGCTGTGTTGTACATGAGGGGGTGTCTGAAGGACTGCTGTGTTGTACATGAGGGGGTGTCTGAAGGACTGCTGTGTTGTACATGAGGGGGTGTCTGAAGGACTGCTGTGTTGTACATGAGGGGGTGTCTGAAGGACTGCTGTGTTGTACATGAGGGGGTGTCTGAAGGACTGCTGTGTTGTACATGAGGGGGTGTCCGAAGGACTGCTGTGTTGTACATGAGGGGGTGTCTGAAGTACTGCTGTGTTGTACATGAGGGGGTGTCTGAAGGACTGCTGTGTTGTACATGAGGGGGTGTCTGAAGGGTTGCTGCTTGCTGTGTTGTACAGTAGCACATCTGACTAACCTGCTACTACAGTAGTGGACTCTGCAGGGAGCTCTCCACTCTCCTCTGTGCTGTGTACAGTATAGCTCTCCACTCTCCTCTGTGCTGTGTACAGTATAGCTCTCCACTCTCCTCTGTGCTGTGTACAGTATAGCTCTCCACTCTCCTCTGTGCTGTGTACAGTATAGCTCTCCACTCTCCTCTGTGCTGTGTACAGTATAGCTCTCCACTCTCCTCTGTGCTATGTTCAGTATAGCTCTCCACTCTCCTCTGTGCTGTGTACAGTATAGCTCTCCACTCTCCTCTGTGCTGTGTACAGTATAGCTGAGCTGACTAACCTGCTACTACAGTAGTGGACTCTGCAGGGAGCTCTCCACTCTCCTCTGTGCTGTGTACAGTATAGCTCTCCACTCTCCTCTGTGCTGTGTACAGTATAGCTCTCCACTCTCCTCTGTGCTGTGTACAGTATAGCTCTCCACTCTCCTCTGTGCTGTGTACAGTATAGCTCTCCACTCTCCTTTGTGCTGTGTACAGTATAGCTGAGCTGACTAACCTGCTACTACAGTAGAGGACTCTGCAGGGAGCTCTCCGCTCTCCTCTCAACATGATGATGTATCTGTGGGTGAGTACCCTTCACTCATATCCACTTCTATGGGCTTAGGGTGTGTGTGCGGAAGGGGGGTGTCTGATTTTGTGTGTGTGTGTGTGTGTGTGTGTGTGTGTGTGTGTGTGTGTGTGTGTGTGTGTGTGTGTGTGTGTGTGTGTGTGTGTGTGTGTGTGTGTGTGTGTGTGTGTGTGTGTGTGTGTGTGTGTGTTCATCTGGCATATTCTTGTTTGTTTGCTTATTCGGCAGCGATGCATTATTGATGGGCAATGTTCTTGCTGGTTTGATAACTTTGGACTGAGAGGAGAGGTTGTTGTTGTGATGCCAGAGGAGATGTTGTTGTTGTTGTGATGCCAGAGGAGATGTTGTTGTTGTGATGCCAGAGGAGATGTTGTTGTTGTTGTGATGCCAGAAGAGATGTTGTTGTTGTTGTGATGCCAGAGGAGATGTTGTTGTTGTGATGCCAGTCTGTGTGTCTGGTATACTGCACATTATATGGGTTTATCAATGAACTACCACTTTTTATTATAGAATTGGTGTTAAATAACCACTTTCTGTAGATGTAAATGTTTGTAAATAAAATACCACCTATTTGTTTTATTGACTAAGATGTAGTATTGGGTAATCAAATTGTGTTGGAAGCAGAACTGAATTTGATTTAGTCACAATCTAACTGTCCACTGGTTCTGGAAGAATACCTGGTCATATTGGAGGGGTTGAGTTGTGAATAAATATATATATATATATATATATATATATATATATATATATATATATATGAGACACATATTGGAGGGGTTGAGTTGTGAATAAATATATATATATATATCTATGATACACATATTGGAGGGTTGAGTTGTGAATAAATATATATATATATATATGATACACATATTGGAGGGTTGAGTTGTGAATAAATATATATATATATATATGATACACATATTGGAGGGTTGAGTTGTGAATAAATATATATATCTATGAAACACATTTCACAGGGTTCTTTCCTGGTGTCTGTTCAAATGGATTATAAACAAACACAAAGCAAACTGTCTCTGGTCTCTGGACTGATTTAAAACAAAACGATGCTTATAATAATGAGTAAACATACGTTATTTTGTAATAAAGTAGCAATAGTAAAGTAATAAACCATTTTAAACAGGAAGCTTTAAATTGAACATCAAATCAAACTCACATTTCTGGAGATCTGAGAGAGACACATGAAAGTCTTTGTTGATATCATTACAGTCAGTCAAGTGGTCTGTTGTCTCAGTCTGTTGATATCATTACAGTCAGTGAAGTGTTCTGTTGATATCATTACAGTCAGTGAAGTGGTCTGTTGATATCATTACAGTCAGTGAAGTGTTCTGTTGTCAGTCTGTTGATATCATTACAGTCAGTCAAGTGGTCTGTTGTCTCAGTCTGTTGATATCATTACAGTCAGTCAAGTGGTCTGTTGTCTCAGTCTGTTGATATCATTACAGTCAGTGAAGTGGTCTGTTGTCAGTCTGTTTATATCATTACAGTCAGTCAAGTGGTCTGTTGTCTCAGTCTGTTGATATCATTACAGTCAGTGAAGTGGTCTGTTGATATCATTACAGTCAGTGAAGTGTTCTGTTGTCAGTCTGTTGATATCATTACAGTCAGTCAAGTGGTCTGTTGTCTCAGTCTGTTGATATCATTACAGTCAGTGGAGTGGTCTGTTGTCAGTCTGTTGATATCATTACAGTCAGTGAAGTGGTCTGTTGTCTCAGTCTATTGTTATCATTACAGTCAGTGAAGTGGTCTGTTGTCAGTCTGTTGATATCATTACAGTCAGTGAAGTGGTCTGTTGTCTCAGTCTATTGTTATCATTACAGTCAGTGAGTTGGTCTGTTGTCAGTCTGTTGTTATCATTACAGTCAGTGAAGTGGTCTGTTGATATCATTACAGTCAGTGAAGTGGTCTGTTGATATCATTACAGTCAGTGAAGTGGTCTGTTGTCTCAGTCTGTTGATATCATTACAGTCAGTGAAGTGGTCTGTTGTCTCAGTCTGTTGATATCATTACAGTCAGTGAAGTGTTCTGTTGATATCATTACAGTCAGTGAAGTGGTCTGTTGATATCATTACAGTCAGTGAAGTGTTCTGTTGTCAGTCTGTTGATATCATTACAGTCAGTCAAGTGGTCTGTTGTCTCAGTCTGTTGATATCATTACAGTCAGTGGAGTGGTCTGTTGTCAGTCTGTTGATATCATTACAGTCAGTGAAGTGGTCTGTTGTCAGTCTGTTTATATCATTACAGTCAGTCAAGTGGTCTGTTGTCTCAGTCTGTTGATATCATTACAGTCAGTGAAGTGGTCTGTTGATATCATTACAGTCAGTGAAGTGTTCTGTTGTCAGTCTGTTGATATCATTACAGTCAGTCAAGTGGTCTGTTGTCTCAGTCTGTTGATATCATTACAGTCAGTGGAGTGGTCTGTTGTCAGTCTGTTGATATCATTACAGTCAGTGAAGTGGTCTGTTGTCTCAGTCTATTGTTATCATTACAGTCAGTGAAGTGGTCTGTTGTCAGTCTGTTGATATCATTACAGTCAGTGAAGTGGTCTGTTGTCTCAGTCTATTGTTATCATTACAGTCAGTGAGTTGGTCTGTTGTCAGTCTGTTGTTATCATTACAGTCAGTGAAGTGGTCTGTTGATATCATTACAGTCAGTGAAGTGGTCTGTTGATATCATTACAGTCAGTGAAGTGGTCTGTTGTCTCAGTCTGTTGATATCATTACAGTCAGTGAAGTGGTCTGTTGTCTCAGTCTGTTGATATCATTACAGTCAGTGAAGTGGTCTGTTGTCTCAGTCTGTTGATATCATTACAGTCAGTGAAGTGGTCTGTTGTCAGTCTGTTGATATCATTACAGTCAGTGAAGTGGTCTGTTGTCTCAGTCTGTTGATATCATTACAGTCAGTGAAGTGGTCTGTTGTCTCAGTCTGTTGTTATCATTACAGTCAGTGAAGTGGTCTGTTGTCTCAGTCTGTTGATATCATTACAGTCAGTGAAGTGGTCTGTTGTCTCAGTCTGTTGATATCATTACAGTCAGTGAAGTGGTCTGTTGTCAGTCTGTTGATATCATTAGAGTCAGTGAATTGGTCTGTTGATATCATTACAGTCAGGGAAGTGGTCTGATGTCTCAGTCTGTTGATATCATTACAGTCAGTGAAGTGGTCTGTTGTCTCAGTCTGTTGATATCATTACAGTCAGTGAAGTGGTCTGTTGTCAGTCTGTTGATATCATTACAGTCAGTGAAGTGGTCTGTTGATATCATTAAAGTCAGTGAAGTGGTCTGTTGATATCATTACAGTCAGTGAAGTGGTCTGTTGATATCATTACAGTCAGTGAAGTGGTCTGTTGTCAGTCTGTTGATATCATTACAGTCAGTCAAGTGGTCTGTTGTCTCAGTCTGTTGATATCATTACAGTCAGTGAAGTGGTCTGTTGTCTCAGTCTGTTGATATCATTACAGTCAGTGAAGTGGTCTGTTGTCAGTCTGTTGATATCATTACAGTCAGTGAAGTGGTCTGTTGTCAGTCTGTTGTTATCATTACAGTCAGTGAAGTGGTCTGTTGTCTCAGTCTGTTGATATCATTACAGTCAGTGAAGTGGTCTGTTGTCAATCTGTTGATATCATTACAGTCAGTGAAGTGGTCTGTTGTCTCAGTCTGTTGATGTCAGTGAAGTGGTCTGTTGTCTCAGTCTGTTGATATCATTACAGTCAGTGAAGTGGTCTGTTGTCAGTCTGTTGATATCATTACAGTCAGTGAAGTGGTCTGTTGTCAGTCTGTTGATATCATTACAGTCAGTGAATTGGTCTGTTGATATCATTACAGTCAGGGAAGTGGTCTGTTGTCAGTCTGTTGATATCATTACAGTCAGTGAAGTGGTCTGTTGTCAGTCTGTTGTTATCATTACAGTCAGTGAAGTGGTCTGTTGTCTAAGTCTGTTGATATCAGTGAAGTGGTCTGTTGTCTCAGTCTGTTGATATCATTACAGTCAGTGAAGTGGTCTGTTGTCTCAGTCTGTTGATATCATTACAGTCAGTGAAGTGGTCTGTTGTCAGTCTGTTGATATCATTACAGTCAGTGAAGTGGTCTGTTGTCAGTCTGTTGATATTACAGTCAGTGAAGTGGTCTGTTGTCTCAGTCTGTTGATATCATTACAGTCAGTGAAGTGGTCTGTTGTCAGTCTGTTGATATCATTACAGTCAGTGAAGTGGTCTGTTATCTCAGTCTGTTGATATCATTACAGTCAGTGAATTGGTCTGTTGATATCATTACAGTCAGTGAAGTGGTCTGTTGTCAGTCTGTTGATATCATTACAGTCAGTGAGGTGGTCTGTTGATATCATTACAGTCAGTGAAGTGGTCTGTTATCTCAGTCTGTTGTTATCATTACAGTCAGTGAAGTGGTCTGTTGTCAGTCTGTTGATATCATTACAGTCAGTGGAGTGGTCTGTTGTCAGTCTTGATATCATTACAGTCAGTGAAGTGGTCTGTTGTCAGTCTGTTTATATCATTACAGTCAGTGAAGTGGTCTGTTGTCTCAGTCTGTTGATATCATTACAGTCAGTGGAGTGGTCTGTTGTCAGTCTGTTGATATCATTACAGTCAGTGAAGTGGTCTGTTGTCAGTCTGTTGTTATCATTACAGTCAGTGAAGTGGTCTGTTGTCAGTCTGTTGTTATCATTACAGTCAGTGAGGTGGTCTGTTGATATCATTACAGTCAGTGAAGTGGTCTGTTGTCAGTCTGTTGTTATCATTACAGTCAGTGAATTGGTCTGTTGTCAGTCTGTTGATATCATTACAGTCAGTGAAGTGGTCTGTTGTCTCAGTCTGTTGATATCATTACAGTCAGTGAAGTGGTCTGTTGTCAGTCTGTTGATATCATTACAGTCAGTGAATTGGTCTGTTGTCTCAGTCTGTTGATATCATTACAGTCAGGGAAGTGGTCTGTTGATATCATTACAGTCAGTGAAGTGGTCTGTTGTCAGTCTGTTGATATCATTACAGTCAGTGAGTTGGTCTGTTGTCAGTCTGTTGTTATCATTACAGTCAGTGAAGTGGTCTGTTGTCAGTCTGTTGATATCATTACAGGCAGTGAAGTGGTCTGTTGTCTCAGTCTGTTGATATCATTACAGTCAGTGAAGTGGTCTGTTGTCAGTCTGTTGTTATCATTACAGTCAGTGAAGTGGTCTGTTGTCAGTCTGTTGATAGCATTACAGTCAGTGGAGTGGTCTGTTGTCAGTCTGTTGATATCATTACAGTCAGTGAAGTGGTCTGTTGTCAGTCTGTTGATATCATTACAGTCAGTGAATTGGTCTGTTGTCTCAGTCTGTTGATATCATTACAGTCAGGGAAGTGGTCTGTTGATATCATTACAGTCAGTGAAGTGGTCTGTTGTCAGTCTGTTGATATCATTACAGTCAGTGAGTTGGTCTGTTGTCAGTCTGTTGTTATCATTACAGTCAGTGAAGTGGTCTGTTGTCAGTCTGTTGATATCATTACAGGCAGTGAAGTGGTCTGTTGTCTCAGTCTGTTGATATCATTACAGTCAGTGAAGTGGTCTGTTGTCAGTCTGTTGTTATCATTACAGTCAGTGAAGTGGTCTGTTGTCAGTCTGTTGATAGCATTACAGTCAGTGGAGTGGTCTGTTGTCAGTCTGTTGATATCATTACAGTCAGTGAAGTGGTCTGTTGTTATCATTACAGTCAGTGAAGTGGTCTGTTGATATCATTACAGTCAGTGAAGTGGTCTGTTGTCTCAGTCTGTTGATATCATTACAGTCAGTGAAGTGGTCTGTTGTCAGTCTGTTGTTATCATTACAGTCAGTGAATTGGTCTGTTGTCAGTCTGTTGATATCATTACAGTCAGTGAAGTGGTCTGTTGTCTCAGTCTGTTGATATCATTACAGTCAGTGAAGTGGTCTGTTGTCAGTCTGTTGATATCATTACAGTCAGTGAATTGGTCTGTTGTCTCAGTCTGTTGATATCATTACAGTCAGGGAAGTGGTCTGTTGATATCATTACAGTCAGTGAAGTGGTCTGTTGTCAGTCTGTTGATATCATTACAGTCAGTGAGTTGGTCTGTTGTCAGTCTGTTGTTATCATTACAGTCAGTGAAGTGGTCTGTTGTCAGTCTGTTGATATCATTACAGGCAGTGAAGTGGTCTGTTGTCTCAGTCTGTTGATATCATTACAGTCAGTGAAGTGGTCTGTTGTCAGTCTGTTGTTATCATTACAGTCAGTGAAGTGGTCTGTTGTCAGTCTGTTGATAGCATTACAGTCAGTGGAGTGGTCTGTTGTCAGTCTGTTGATATCATTACAGTCAGTGAAGTGGTCTGTTGTTATCATTACAGTCAGTGAAGTGGTCTGTTGATATCATTACAGTCAGTGAAGTGGTCTGTTGTCTCAGTGTGTTGATATCATTACAGTCAGTGAAGTGGTCTGTTGTCTCAGTCTGTTGATATCATTACAGTCAGTGAAGTGGTCTGTTGTCTCAGTCTGTTGATATCATTACAGTCAGTGAAGTGGTCTGTTGATATCATTACAGTCAGTGAAGTGGTCTGTTGATATCATTACAGTCAGTGAAGTGGTCTGTTGTTATCATTACAGTCAGTGAAGTGGTCTGTTGTCAGTCTGTTGATATCATTACAGTCAGTGAAGTGGTCTGTTTTCAGTCTGTTGTTATCATTACAGTCAGTGAAGTGGTCTGTTGTCAGTCTGTTGATATCATTACAGTCAGTGAAGTGGTCTGTTGTCAGTCTGTTGTTATCATTACAGTCAGTGAAGTGGTCTGTTGTCAGTCTGTTGTTATCATTACAGTCAGTGAAGTGGTCTGTTGTCAGTCTGTTGATATCATTACAGTCAGTGAAGTGGTCTGTTGTCAGTCTGTTGTTATCATTACAGTCAGTGAAGTGGTCTGTTGTCAGTCTGTTGTTATCATTACAGTCAGTGAAGTGGTCTGTTGTCAGTCTGTTGTTATCATTACAGTCAGTGAAGTGGTCTGTTGTCAGTCTGTTGATATCATTACAGTCAGTGAAGTGGTCTGTTGTCTCAGTCTGTTGATATCATTACAGTCAGTGAAGTGGTCTGTTGTCAGTCTGTTGTTATCATTACAGTCAGTGAAGTGGTCTGTTGTCAGTCTGTTGTTATCATTACAGTCAGTGAAGTGGTCTGTTGTCAGTCTGTTGATATCATTACAGTCAGTGAAGTGGTCTGTTGTCAGTCTGTTGTTATCATTACAGTCAGTGAAGTGGTCTGTTGTCAGCCTGTTGATATCATTACAGTCAGTGACGTGGTCTGTTGTCAGTCTGTTGTTATCATTACAGTCAGTGAAGTGGTCTGTTGTCAGTCTGTTGATATCATTACAGTCAGTGAAGTGGTCTGTTGTCAGTCTGTTGATATCATTACAGTCAGTGGAGTGGTCTGTTGTCAGTCTGTTGTTATCATTACAGTCAGTGAAGTGGTCTGTTGTCTCAGAGGATAAGTCTTGGTCTGTAGTAGTGGCGTAATCTTGGTCTGTTGATATCGTTTCAAGTCAGTACAGACGTCTTAGTCTGTCTTGGATTTTCATATATTTTATCGTAATAATATTTTGACAATAGTATTTATTTATATAGATGTGCAGTATGTTGTTGTAGAGGAAGTGAGATGCTATTTGTCTCCAGTTGATTTGATATGAAACGTATTAAGATCAGAGGACGAGACAGAGAGAATAGAATGCCTTCATCAGATCTATATGAATACAGACCCCATCCCTGCCATCCGGATAGCTTTACAACTCACCTCTGCTCTCCCATGCAGACTTATAGAACAATAACCATTGATTTGTGTTCGTGGCTTTCATCTAATAAGATCTCAGCGTCCTCCTCCACTCCTGTGTGTGTGTGTGTGTGTGTGTGTGTGTGTGTGTGTGTGTGTGTGTGTGTGTGTGTGTGTGTGTGTGTGTGTGTGTGTGTGTGTGTGTGTGTGTGTGTGTGTGTGTGTGTGTGTGTGTGTGTGTGTGTGTGTGTGTGTGTGTGTGTGTGTGTGTGTGTGTGTGTGTGTGTGCCCTGATGATACACCTCCTCCCCGTGGGTTACCGTGCGTTACAGCCGAGTGATGCTTAATCTACTGACTCCTCTCATCCCTCTCTCTTCCTCTCCTTCATTCTCATTCGTTCCCACTAAGTGTATGAATGAGAGGCGCTTTGTAAGCGATCCACAGACACAGCGCACCCTCCTCCCCTCGCTCTGGAAATCAATGCTTTGTTGCAGATGATGGAGTGTTTTGTTACTGCGACTCCTGGCTCTGCCTCTCCTTGCTCTCCATCAGACAGATCGCTGCGGTACTGGAGATGGCTGATTGAATTTATCTGAACATAACGCGCCTAAATAGGTTTCCCCACTTGTATATGAGCCAGGCTGCGGAGAGGCTGAACGAGAGAGGAAGGGACTGAGGTAATGAGAAGAGAGAGAGAGACAGAGAGGAAGGGACTGAGGTAATGAGAAGAGAGAGAGACAGACAGAGAGGAAGGGACTGAGGTAATGAGAAGAGAGAGAGAGAGGGGAAGGGACTGAGGTAATGAGAAGAGAGAGAGAGACAGAGAGGAAGGGACTGAGGTAATGAGAAGAGAGAGAGAGAGAGAGAGGGGAAGGGACTGAGGTAATGAGAAGAGAGAGAGAGACAGAGAGGACGGGACTGAGGTAATGAGAAGAGAGAGAGAGAGAGAGAGGGGAAGGGACTGAGGTAATGAGAAGAGAGACAGACAGAGAGGAAGGGACTGAGGTAATGAGAAGAGAGAGAGAGAGGGGAAGGGACTGAGGTAATGAGAAGAGAGACAGACAGAGAGGAAGGGACTGAGGTAATGAGAAGAGAGACAGACAGAGAGGAAGGGACTGAGGTAATGAGAAGAGAGAGAGAGAGGGGAAGGGACTGAGGTAATGAGAAGAGACAGAGAGGGGAAGGGACTGAGGTAATGAGAAGAGAGAGAGAGAGAGGAAGGGACTGAGGTAATGAGAAGAGAGAGAGAGAGGGGAAGGGACTGAGGTAATGAGAAGAGAGACAGACAGAGAGGAAGGGACTGAGGTAATGAGAAGAGAGACAGACAGAGAGGAAGGGACTGAGGTAATGAGAAGAGAGAGAGAGAGGGGAAGGGACTGAGGTAATGAGAAGAGAGAGAGAGAGGGGAAGGGACTGAGGTAATGAGAAGAGAGAGAGAGAGGGGAAGGGACTGAGGTAATGAGAAGAGAGAGAGAGAGGGGAAGGGACTGAGCTAATGAGAAGAGAGAGAGAGAGGGGAAGGGACTGAGGTAATGAGAAGAGACAGAGAGGGGAAGGGACTGAGGTAATGAGAAGAGAGAGAGACAGAGAGGGGAAGGGACTGAGGTAATGAGAAGAGAGAGAGAGAGGGGGGAAGGGACTGAGGTAATGAGAAGAGAGAGAGAGAGGGGAAGGGACTGAGGTAATGAGAAGAGAGACAGACAGAGAGGAAGGGACTGAGGTAATGAGAAGAGAGACAGAGAGAGGGGAAGGGACTGAGGTAATGAGAAGAGACAGACAGAGAGGAAGGGACTGAGGTAATGAGAAGAGACAGACAGAGAGGAAGGGACTGAGGTAATGAGAAGAGACAGACAGAGAGGAAGGGACTGAGGTAATGAGAAGAGACAGAGAGGGGAAGGGACTGAGGTAATGAGAAGAGAGACAGAGAGAGGAAGGGACTGAGGTAATGAGAAGAGACAGAGAGACAGAGAGGAAGGGACTGAGGTAATGAGAAGAGAGAGAGAGGGGAAGGGACTGAGGTAATGAGAAGAGAGACAGACAGAGAGGAAGGGACTGAGGTAATGAGAAGAGAGACAGACAGAGAGGAAGGGACTGAGGTAATGAGAAGAGAGACAGACAGAGAGGAAGGGACTGAGGTAATGAGAAGAGAGACAGACAGAGGGGAAGGGACTGAGGTAATGAGAAGAGAGACAGACAGAGAGGAAGGGACTGAGGTAATGAGAAGAAAGAGAGAGAGGGGAAGGGACTGAGGTAATGAGAAGAGAGACAGACAGAGGGGAAGGGACTGAGGTAATGAGAAGAGAGACAGACAGAGAGGAAGGGACTGAGGTAATGAGAAGAAAGAGAGAGAGGGGAAGGGACTGAGGTAATGAGAAGAGAGAGAGAGAGAGGGGAAGGGACTGAGGTAATGAGAAGAGAGAGAGAGAGGGGAAGGGACTGAGGTAATGAGAAGAGAGAGAGAGAGAGAAAGGGACTGAGGTAATGAGAAGAGAGAGAGAGAGAGAAAGGGACTGAGGTAATGAGAAGAGAGAGAGAGAGAGGGGAAGGGACTGAGGTAATGAGAAGAGAGAGAGAGAGGGGAAGGGACTGAGGTAATGAGAAGAGAGAGAGAGAGGGGAAGGGACTGAGGTAATGAGAAGAGAGAGAGAGAGGGGAAGGGACTGAGGTAATGAGAAGAGAGAGAGAGAGGGGAAGGGACTGAGGTAATGAGAAGAGAGAGAGAGAGGGGAAGGGACTGAGGTAATGAGAAGAGAGAGAGAGAGGGGAAGGGACTGAGGTAATGAGAAGAGAGAGAGAGAGGGGAAGGGACTGAGGTAATGAGAAGAGAGAGAGAGAGGGGAAGGGACTGAGGTAATGAGAAGAGAGAGAGAGAGGGGAAGGGACTGAGGTAATGAGAAGAGAGAGAGAGAGGGGAAGGGACTGAGGTAATGAGAAGAGAGAGAGAGAGGGGAAGGGACTGAGGTAATGAGAAGAGAGAGAGAGAGGGGAAGGGACTGAGGTAATGAGAAGAGAGAGAGAGAGGGGAAGGGACTGAGGTAATGAGAAGAGAGAGAGAGATGGGAAGGGACTGAGGTAATGAGAAGAGAGAGAGAGAGAGAGGGGAAGGGACTGAGGTAATGAGAAGAGAGAGAGAGAGGGGAAGGGACTGAGGTAATGAGAAGAGAGACCGAGAGGGGAAGGGACTGAGGTAATGAGAAGAGAGAGAGAGAGGGGAAGGGACTGAGGTAATGAGAAGAGAGAGAGAGAGGGGAAGGGACTGAGGTAATGAGAAGAGAGAGAGAGATGGGAAGGGACTGAGGTAATGAGAAGAGAGAGAGAGAGAGAGGGGAAGGGACTGAGGTAATGAGAAGAGAGAGAGAGAGGGGAAGGGACTGAGGTAATGAGAAGAGAGAGAGAGAGGGGAAGGGACTGAGGTAATGAGAAGAGAGAGAGAGAGGGGAAGGGACTGAGGTAATGAGAAGAGAGAGAGAGATGGGAAGGGACTGAGGTAATGAGAAGAGAGAGAGAGAGAGGGGGGAAGGGACTGAGGTAATGAGAAGAGAGAGAGAGAGGGGAAGGGACTGAGGTAATGAGAAGAGAGAGAGAGATGGGAAGGGACTGAGGTAATGAGAAGAGAGAGAGAGAGGGGAAGGGACTGAGGTAATGAGAAGAGACAGAGAGAGAGGGGAAGGGACTGAGGTAATGAGAAGAGAGAGAGAGAGAGGGGAAGGGACTGAGGTAATGAGAAGAGAGAGAGAGAGGGGAAGGGACTGAGGTAATGAGAAGAGAGACAGAGATGGGAAGGGACTGAGGTAATGAGAAGAGAGAGAGAGATGGGAAGGGACTGAGGTAATGAGAAGAGAGACAGAGATGGGAAGGGACTGAGGTAATGAGAAGAGAGACAGAGATGGGAAGGGACTGAGGTAATGAGAAGAGAGAGAGAGATGGGAAGGGACTGAGGTAATGAGAAGAGAGAGAGAGAGGGGAAGGGACTGAGGTAATGAGAAGAGAGAGAGAGATGGGAAGGGACTGAGGTAATGAGAAGAGAGAGAGAGAGGGGAAGGGACTGAGGTAATGAGAAGAGACAGAGACAGTAAGACAAAATAATGGTGTTCTAGTTGCCAGGACCATAAATACAAATTCCACCTAGACACCGTCTCCCTTGGGAGACGACTAAACTATACCTACCTCGGCCTAAACATCCGCACCACAGGTAACTTCCACAAAGCTGCAAACCATCTGAGAGACGTGGCAAGAGAGCCATAAAATTTGACTTCCCATTTAGGATTTGGCAAATGATACTTGAATCAGTTATAGAACCCATTGCCCTTTATGGTTGTGAGGTCTGGGGTCTGCTCACCAACCAAGAATTCACAAAATGGGACAGACACCAAATTGAGGCTCTGCATGCAGAATTCTGCAAAAACATCCACCGTGTACAATGTAAAACAACAGATAATGCATGCAGAAACGAATTAGAATGATTTCCTGTTAATTATCCAAATCCAGAAAAGAGGAATTAAATTGTTCCATAACAAAGCTCTCACCTACAGAGAGAAGAGTCCCCTCTTCCTATTGGTCCTGGGGCTCTGTTCACAAACACACCCCACAGAGCCCCAGGACAGCAACACAATTAGACCCAACCAAATCATGAGAAAACAAAAAGATAATTACTTGAAACATTGGAAAGAATTTACAGAAAAACAGAGCAAACTGGAATGTTATTTGGCCATAAACAGATAGTACACTGTGGCAGAATACCTGACCACTGTGACTGACCAAAAATTAAGTAATGCTTTGAAAATGTACAGACTGTCTCTCAAGAGAAGACAGGCTATCTGCACACTGCCCACAAAATGAGTTGGAAACTGAGCTGCACTTCCTAACCTCCTGCCAAATGTATGACCATATTAGAGACACATATTTCCCTCAGATTACACAGATCCACAAAGAATTCAAAAACAAATCCAATTTTGATAAACTCCCATATCTACGATCAGCTAGATTAGTGACCCGTTGCCATGGGAACAACCAGTGGAGCACAAACACTGTAAGTACAACCTGTTTTTGGATGCATTTTGCCTTTCCTACTTCAACACTGTTGTTACGCTACCCAGCTAGAAAACCAAATAATGTCGCTCAGGCAGAAGAGGGAACTAAGAGGAGGGCGGCAGGGTAGCCTAGTGGTTAGAGCGTTGGACTAGTAACCGAAAGGTTGCAAGTTCAAATCCCCGAGCTGACAAGGTACAAATCTGTCGTTCTGCCCCTGAACAGGCAGTTAACCCACTGTTCCTAGGCTGTCATTGAAAAATAAGAATTTGTTCTTAACTGACTTGCCTAGTTAAATATAAAAAAAAAAAAAGGTAAATTTGTAAGTCGCTCTGGATAAGAGCGTCTGCTAAATGACTTAAATGTAAATGTAAACTAACAAAGAGTCATTCATCCAACGACCAAAAGGAAACAGGTCTGGTTTTAGGAGGGGTTCTGAAAGACACTCATGGGGGTGTCCACTGAATGTTGACTAGCAACAACAACTGGGACCTACATGACACCCACCGTGAGACCCACTACATTTACCAAGAACAGACAAAAAAAAAAAAAAAAACACACCAAACTGAAAGACAGGAAGCAAACCACAAAGTTGGAGGGAAACAAAATCATGGAAAACAGATAAAGGATTGTCTAACAATCAAATAGGGAGAGACAACTAGAGGAGTTAACCCTCCACATCTATCAAGACAACTAAAGGAGTTAACCCTCCACATCTATCAAGACAACTAGAGGAGTTAACCCTCCACATCTATCAAGACAACTAAAGGTGTTAACCCTCCACATCTACCAAGACATCTAAAGGTGTTAACCCTCCACATCTACCAAGACATCTAAAGGAGTTAACCCTCCACATCTACCAAGACAACTAGAGGAGTTAACCCTCCACATCTACCAAGACAACTAGAGGAGTTAACCCTCCACATCTATCAAGACAACTAGAGGAGTTAACCCTCCACATCTATCAAGACAACTAGAGGAGTTAACCCTCCACATCTATCAAGACAACTAAAGGTGTTAACCCTCCACATCTACCAAGACATCTAAAGGTGTTAACCCTCCACATCTACCAAGACATCTAAAGGAGTTAACCCTCCACATCTACCAAGACAACTAGAGGAGTTAACCCTCCACATCTACCAAGACAACTAGAGGAGTTAACCCTCCACATCTATCAAGACAACTAGAGGAGTTAACCCTCCACATCTACCAAGACAACTAAAGGAGTTAACCCTCCACATCTATCAAGACAACTAGAGGAGTTAACCCTCCACATCTATCAAGACAACTAGAGGAGTTAACCCTCCACATCTACCAAGACAACTAAAGGAGTTAACCCTCCACATCTATCAAGACAACTAAAGGAGTTAACCCTCCACATCTACCAAGACAACTAAAGGAGTTAACCCTCCACATCTATCAAGACAACTAAAGGTGTTAACCCTCCACGTCTATCAAGACAACTAGAGGAGTTAACCCTCCACATCTACCAAGACAACGAAAGGAGTTAACCCTCCACATCTCTCAAGACAACTAAAGGTGTTAACCCTCCACATCTCTCAAGACAACTAAAGGTGTTAACCCTCCACATCTACCAAGACATCTAAAGGAGTTAACCCTCCACATCTATCAAGACAACTAGAGGAGTTAACCCTCCACATCTATCAAGACAACTAGAGGAGTTACCCCTCCACATCTATCAAGACAACTAAAGGTGTTAACCCTCCACATCTACCAAGACAACTAAAGGAGTTAACCCTCCACATCTACCAAGACAACTAGAGGAGTTAACCCTCCACATCTATCAAGACAACTAAAGGTGTTAACCCTCCACATCTACCAAGACAACTAAAGGAGTTAACCCTCCACATCTATCAAGACAACTAAAGGTGTTAACCCTCCACATCTACCAAGACAACTAAAGGAGTTAACCCTCCCCATCTACCAAGACATCTAAAGGTGTTAACCCTCCACATCTACCAAGACAACTAAAGGAGTTAACCCTCCACATCTACCAAGACAACTAAAGGAGTTAACCCTCCACATCTACCAAGACAACTAAAGGAGTTAACCCTCCACATCTACCAAGACAACTAAAGGAGTTAACCCTCCACATCTACCAAGACAACTAAAGGAGTTAACCCTCCACATCTATCAAGACAACTAAAGGAGTTAACCCTCCACATCTACCAAGACAACTAAAGGTGTTAACCCTCCACATCTACCAAGACAACTAAAGGTGTTAACCCTCCACATCTACCAAGACAACTAAAGGTGTTAACCCTCCACATCTACCAAGACAACTAAAGGAGTTAACCCTCCACATTTACCAAGGCAACTAAAGGAGTTAACCCTCCACATCTACCAAGACAACTAAAGTTGTTAACCCTCCACATCTATCAAGACAACGAAAGGAGTTAACCCTCCACATCTATCAAGACAACTAAAGGAGTTAACCCTCCACATCTATCAAGACAACTAAAGGTGTTAACCCTCCACATCTATCAAGACAACTAAAGGTGTTAACCCTCCACATCTACCAAGACATCTAAAGGTGTTAACCCTCCACATCTACCAAGACAACTAAAGGAGTTAACCCTCCACATCTACCAAGACAACTAAAGGAGTTAACCCTCCACATCTACCAAGACAACTAAAGGAGTTAACCCTCCACATCTACCAAGACAACTAAAGGAGTTAACCCTCCACATCTACCAAGACAACTAAAGGAGTTAACCCTCCACATCTATCAAGACAACTAGAGGAGTTAACCCTCCACATCTACCAAGACAACTAAAGGTGTTAACCCTCCACATCTACCAAGACAACTAAAGGTGTTAACCCTCCACATCTACCAAGACAACTAAAGGTGTTAACCCTCCACATCTACCAAGACAACTAAAGGAGTTAACCCTCTACATTTACCAAGACAACTAAAGGAGTTAACCCTCCACATCTACCAAGACAACTAAAGTTGTTAACCCTCCACATCTATCAAGACAACGAAAGGAGTTAACCCTCCACATCTATCAAGACAACTAAAGGAGTTAACCCTCCACATCTATCAAGACAACTAAAGGAGTTAACCCTCCACATCTACCAAGACAACTAAAGGAGTTAACCCTCCACGTCTCTCAAGACAACTAAAGGTGTTAACCCTCCACGTCTATCAAGACAACTAGAGGAGTTAACCCTCCACATCTACCAAGACAACGAAAGGAGTTAACCCTCCACATCTCTCAAGACAACTAAAGGTGTTAACCCTCCACATCTCTCAAGACAACTAAAGGTGTTAACCCTCCACATCTACCAAGACATCTAAAGGAGTTAACCCTCCACATCTATCAAGACAACTAGAGGAGTTAACCCTCCACATCTATCAAGACAACTAGAGGAGTTACCCCTCCAAATCTATCAAGACAACTAAAGGTGTTAACCCTCCACATCTACCAAGACAACTAAAGGAGTTAACCCTCCACATCTACCAAGACAACTAGAGGAGTTAACCCTCCACATCTACCAAGACAACTAAAGGTGTTAACCCTCCACATCTACCAAGACAACTAAAGGAGTTAACCCTCCACATCTATCAAGACAACTAAAGGTGTTAACCCTCCACATCTACCAAGACAACTAAAGGAGGTAACCCTCCACATCTACCAAGACATCTAAAGGTGTTAACCCTCCACATCTACCAAGACAACTAAAGGAGTTAACCCTCCACATCTACCAAGACAACTAAAGGAGTTAACCCTCCACATCTACCAAGACAACTAAAGGAGTTAACCCTCCACATCTACCAAGACAACTAAAGGAGTTAACCCTCCACATCTACCAAGACAACTAAAGGAGTTAACCCTCCACATCTATCAAGACAACTAAAGGAGTTAACCCTCCACATCTATCAAGACAACTAAAGGTGTTAACCCTCCACATCTACCAAGACAACTAAAGGTGTTAACCCTCCACATCTACCAAGACAACTAAAGGTGTTAACCCTCCACATCTACCAAGACAACTAAAGGAGTTAACCCTCCACATCTATCAAGACAACTAAAGGAGTTAACCCTCCACATCTACCAAGACAACTAAAGGTGTTAACCCTCCACATCTACCAAGACAACTAAAGGTGTTAACCCTCCACATCTACCAAGACAACTAAAGGTGTTAACCCTCCACATCTACCAAGACAACTAAAGGAGTTAACCCTCTACATTTACCAAGACAACTAAAGGAGTTAACCCTCCACATCTACCAAGACAACTAAAGTTGTTAACCCTCCACATCTATCAAGACAACGAAAGGAGTTAACCCTCCACATCTATCAAGACAACTAAAGGAGTTAACCCTCCACATCTATCAAGACAACTAAAGGAGTTAACCCTCCACATCTACCAAGACAACTAAAGGAGTTAACCCTCCACATCTCTCAAGACAACTAAAGGTGTTAACCCTCCACGTCTATCAAGACAACTAGAGGAGTTAACCCTCCACATCTACCAAGACAACGAAAGGAGTTAACCCTCCACATCTCTCAAGACAACTAAAGGTGTTAACCCTCCACATCTCTCAAGACAACTAAAGGTGTTAACCCTCCACATCTACCAAGACATCTAAAGGAGTTAACCCTCCACATCTATCAAGACAACTAGAGGAGTTAACCCTCCACATCTATCAAGACAACTAGAGGAGTTACCCCTCCACATCTATCAAGACAACTAAAGGTGTTAACCCTCCACATCTACCAAGACAACTAAAGGAGTTAACCCTCCACATCTACCAAGACAACTAGAGGAGTTAACCCTCCACATCTACCAAGACAACTAAAGGTGTTAACCCTCCACATCTACCAAGACAACTAAAGGAGTTAACCCTCCACATCTATCAAGACAACTAAAGGTGTTAACCCTCCACATCTACCAAGACAACTAAAGGAGGTAACCCTCCACATCTACCAAGACATCTAAAGGTGTTAACCCTCCACATCTACCAAGACAACTAAAGGAGTTAACCCTCCACATCTACCAAGACAACTAAAGGAGTTAACCCTCCACATCTACCAAGACAACTAAAGGAGTTAACCCTCCACATCTACCAAGACAACTAAAGGAGTTAACCCTCCACATCTACCAAGACAACTAAAGGAGTTAACCCTCCACATCTACCAAGACAACTAAAGGAGTTAACCCTCCACATCTATCAAGACAACTAAAGGAGTTAACCCTCCACATCTACCAAGACAACTAAAGGTGTTAACCCTCCACATCTACCAAGACAACTAAAGGTGTTAACCCTCCACATCTACCAAGACAACTAAAGGTGTTAACCCTCCACATCTACCAAGACAACTAAAGGAGTTAACCCTCTACATTTACCAAGACAACTAAAGGAGTTAACCCTCCACATCTACCAAGACAACTAAAGTTGTTAACCCTCCACATCTATCAAGACAACGAAAGGAGTTAACCCTCCACATCTATCAAGACAACTAAAGGTGTTAACCCTCCACATCTATCAAGACAACTAAAGGTGTTAACCCTCCACATCTATCAAGACAACTAAAGGTGTTAACCCTCCACATCTATCAAGACAACTAAAGGAATTAACCCTCCACATCTACCAAGACAACTTAAGGTGTTAACCCTCCACATCTACCAAGACAACTAAAGGAATTAACCCTCCACATCTATCAAGACAACTAAAGGTGTTAACCCTCCACATCTATCAAGACAACTAAAGGAGTTAACCCTCCACATCTATCAAGACAACTAGAGGAGTTAACCCTCCACATCTATCAAGACAACTAAAGGAGTTAACCCTCCACATCTACCAATACAACTAAAGGAATTAACCCTCCACATCTATCAAGACAACTAAAGGAGTTAACCCTCCATATCTACCAAGACAACTAAAGGAGTTAACCCTCCACATCTATCAAGACAACTAAAGGTGTTAACCCTCCACATCTATCAAGACAACTAAAGGTGTTAACCTCCACATCTATCAAGACAACTAAAGGTGTTAACCCTCCACATCTATCAAGACAACTAAAGGTGTTAACCCTCCACATCTATCAAGACAACTAAAGGTGTTAACCTCCACATCTATCAAGACAACTAAAGGTGTTAACCCTCCACATCTATCAAGACAACTAAAGGAGTTAACCCTCCACATCTATCAAGACAACTGGAGCACTGGGCCAGACTCTCTTAAATATCACCTGGGCCAGACTCTCTTAAATATCACCTGGGCCAGACTCTTTTAAATATCACCTGGGCCAGACTCTCTTAAATATCACCTGGGCCAGACTCTCTTAAATATCACCTGGGCCAGACACTCTTAAAAATCACCTGGACCAGACTCTCTTAAATATCACCTGGGCCAGCACAGGTGAAACACCTTCCCACTAAAGAGATGGCAAACAGCACAGGTGTAACACATACTGACTAACGAGGTGACACCAATCGGTGCGTCCTACGTGCTAACAAGCTATACGTGCTAAAGTCCAACCTCAAAACATAAATGGAAAAACCAAAGCCTGTAACACTGTTTATAACCAATAATATAACATTTGAAATGTCTATTTTCTTTTAAAACTTTTGTGAGTAATATTTATGGTACCTTTCTGTATATTGATTATATCTAATTGTTAAATTTCCCTTGTTTTTGGACTATTCCACTTTCTTTGGCAATGTAAATACATGTTACCAATGTCAATAAAGCCTGTTGAATGTAATTGAGAGAGAGAAAGAGAGCGACAGAGAGGTGGAGGGGGGGAAGAAAGCGTCCCTGCCTCCCGTCAGTCCCGTCTCTAGGTGATATGTTGTCACCAGGTGATATGTTGGAGAGTAAATCACAGCAGCAGGCTAAACACAGCAGCATGTCTGAGGAGGTCACAGCTATTTGGGGTGACTTTTTGGTCAAGTCACTGCAGGTAGAGGAAGGGGGAGGCGAGAGGAAGGGGGAAAGGAGGGGGAAGAGGGAGGCCAGGGGAGAGGAAGGGGGAGGCGAGGAGGATGGGGGAGGCCAGGGGAGAGGAAGGGGGAGGCGATGAGGATGGGGGAGGCCAGGGGAGAGGAAGGGGGAGGGGAGGAGGATGGGGGAGGCCAGGGGAGAGGAAGGGGGAGGCGAGGAGGCCAGCGGAGAGGAAGGGGGAGGCGAGGAGGATGGTGGAGGCCATGGGAGAGGAAGGGGGAGGGGAGGAGGATGGGGGAGGCCAGGGGAGAGGAAGGGGGAGGGGGAGGGGAGGAGGATGGGGGAGGCCAGGGGAGGGAGGGGGAGGGGAGGAGGATGGGGGAGGCCAGGGGAGAGGAAGGGGGAAGGGGAGGAGGATGGGGGAGGCCAGGGGAGAGGAAGGAGGAGGCGAGGAGGGGGGAGGCAAGGAAGAGGGAGGGGAGGAGGATGGGGGAGGCCAGGGGGGAGGGGAGATTATATTTATTGTGTTTGATTGTCCTCGTGTTTTGGGTGATACGGTTTCTCAGAGATAGCTGGGTTGTGTCCTAAATAGCAGTCTCTGGTCAAAAGTAGTGCACTATATATGGAATATGGTGCCAGTTGGGATCAATACCTGGCCATCTGCTGGGGGATGTTGACATGTTTTTCACTGCTGATGTTGAGAGTTTCTCATGTAATGTGGGAGATTTGGGTGGGTTTTGTTTCATGGTGTGAGGGTTTTGTTTCAGGGTGTGGGGGTTTTGTTTCAGGGTGTGAGGGTTTTGTTTCAGGGTGTGAGGGTTTTGTTTCAGGGTGTGAGGGTTTTGTTTCAGGGTGTGGGGGTTTTGTTTCAGGGTGTGAGGGTTTTGTTTCAGGGTGTGAGGGTTTTGTTTCAGGGTGTGAGGGTTTTGTTTCAGGGTGTGAGGGTTTTGTTTCAGGGTGTGAGGGTTTTGTTTCATGGTGTGTGGGTTTTGATTCAGGGTGTGAGGGTTTTGTTTAATGGTGTGGGGGTTTTGATTCAGGGTGTGGGGGTTTTGTTTCATGGTCTGTGGGTTTTGTTTCATAGTGTGGGGGTTTTGTTTCAGGGTGTGTGTGGGTTTTGTTTCAGGGTGTGTGTGGGTTTTGTTTCAGGGTGTGTGTGGGTTTTGTTTCAGGGTGTGTGTGTTATCTAGAGTAACGGATGCTGGCTGAAGTGACTCTGTTGGTAGTTTTATTAAAAGCAATCAGTCTGAATTTAATGATTCATTTATTTTAGGGGATCCTGAGAATAATACGTGCATATAAATCATATATACGTAGATCAATATTAACACATATATAAACATATTATATATAGATCAATAATACACATATATATATAAACATATTATATATAGATCAATAATAACACATATATATATATAACATATTATATATAGATCAATAATAACACATATATATATAACATATTATATATAGATCAATAATAACACATATATAAACATAGATCTGTCACGTTCTGACCTTAGTTCCTTTGTTTTGTCTTTTGTTTTAGTATGGTCAGGGCGTGAGTTGGGTGGGTTGTCTATGTTAGTATTTCTATGATTTTCTATTTCTGTGTTTGGCCTGATATGGTTCTCAATCAGAGGCAGCTGTCAATCGTTGTCCCTGATTGGGAACGATATTTAGGTGGCCTGTTTTCTGTTGGGGTTGGTGGGTGGTTGTTTTCAGTCTTTGTGTGTCTCCACCAGACAGAACTGTTTTCGGTTTTCCTTTTTGTTTCACTTTGTTAGTTTGTATTTTGTCGTATTTCATTCTTATTAAAAGTCATGATGGATACATACCACGCTGCGCATTGGTCTTCCGATCCTTCCTCCTACTCCTCATCAGAGGAGGAAGAAGAAAGCCGTTACAAGATCAATAATAACACATATATAAACATATTATATATAGATCAATAATATACATATTTATATAACATATTATATATAGATCAATAATATACATATATATAAAACATATTATATATAGATCAATAATAACACATATATAAACATATTATATATAGATCAATATTAACACATTTATAAACATATATAGATCAATATTATACATACATAAATATATATATATATCAATAATAACACATATATAAACATATATTGATCAATATTATATATAAATAAATATATATAGATCAATAATAACACATATACAAAACATATTATATAGAGATCAGTAACATATATACATAAATGTATTGTATGTAGATCAATAATAATACATATATAAAACATATATAGATCAATAATAACAAACATATAAACATATATAGATCAACAATATACATGAATAAACATATTGTATATAGATCAATAATATCAGATATATAAAACATATATAGATCAATAATATCACATATATAAAACATAAACATTTACTGTAATAGACATTTATGGGGTTTGTAATAGACATTTATGGGGTTTGTAATAGACATTTATGGGGTTTGTAATAGACATTTACTATAATAGACATTTATGGGGTTTGTAATAGACATTTATGGGGTTTGTAATAGACATTTACTATAATAGACATTTATGGGGTTTGTAATAGACATTTATGGGGTTTGTAATAGACATTTATGGGGTTTGTAATAGACATTTACTGTAATAGACATTTATGGGGTTTGAAATAGACATTTATGGTGTTTGAAATAGACATTTATGGGGTTTGTAATAGACATTTACTGTAATAGACATTTATGGGGTTTGTAATAAACATTTACTGTAATAGACATTTATGGGGTTTGTAATAGACATTTATGGGGTTTGTAATAGACATTTATGGGGTTTGTAATAGACATTTACTGTAATAGACATTTATGGGGTTTGTAATAGACATTTATGGGGTTTGTAATAGACATTTATGGGGTTTGTAATAGACATTTATGGGGTTTGTACCAGACATTTATGGGGTTTGTAATAGACATTTACTGTAATAGACATTTATGGGGTTTGTAATAGACATTTATGGGGTTTGAAATAGACATTTATGGGGTTTGTAATAGACATTTACTGTAATAGAGATTTATGGGGTTTGTAATAGACATTTATGGGGTTTGTAATAGACATTTACTGTAATAGACATTTATGGGGTTTGTAATAGACATTTATGGGGTTTGTAATAGACATTTTTGGGGTTTGTAATAGACATTTATGGGGTTTGTAATAGACATTTATGGGGTTTGTAATAGACAATTACTGTAATAGACATTTATGGGGTTTGTAATAGACATTTATGGGGTTTGTAATAGACAATTATGGGGTTTGTAATAGACATTTACTGTAATAGACATTTATGGGGTTTGTAATAGACATTTATGGGGTTTGTAATAGACATTTACTATAATAGACATTTATGGGGTTTATAATAGACAATTATGGGGTTTGTAATAGACATTTACTGTAATACACATTTATGGGGTTTGTAATAGACATTTACTGTAATAGAGATTTATGGGGTTTGTAATAGACATTTATGGGGTTTGTAATAGACATTTATGGGGTTTGTAATAGACATTTACTGTAATAGACATTTATGGGGTTTGTAATAGACATTTATGGGGTTTGTAATAGACATTTTTGGGGTTTGTAATAGACATTTATGGGGTTTGTAATAGACATTTATGGGGTTTGTAATAGACAATTACTGTAATAGACATTTATGGGGTTTGTAATAGACATTTATGGGGTTTGTAATAGACAATTATGGGGTTTGTAATAGACATTTACTGTAATAGACATTTATGGGGTTTGTAATAGACATTTATGGGGTTTGTAATAGACATTTACTATAATAGACATTTATGGGGTTTATAATAGACAATTATGGGGTTTGTAATAGACATTTACTGTAATAGAGATTTATGGGGTTTGTAATAGACAATTACTGTAATAGACATTTATGGGGTTTGTAATAGACATTTACTGTAATAGAGATTTATGGGGTTTGTAGTAGACATTTATGGGGTTTGTAATAGACAATTACTGTAATAGACATTTATGGGGTTTGTAATAGACAATTACTGTAATAGACATTTATGGGGTTTGTAATATACATTTATGAGGTTTGTAATAGACATTTACTGTAATAGACATTTATGGGGTTTGTAATAAACATTTTCTGTAATAGACATTTATGGGGTTTGTAATAGACATTTATGGGGTTTGTAATAGACATTTACTGTAATAGACATTTTTGGGGTTTGTAATAGACATTTACTGTAAAAGACATTTATGGGGTTTTAAATAGACATTTATGGGGTTTGTAATAGACATTTACTGTAATAGACATTTATGGGGTTTGTAATAGACATTTACTGTAATAGACATTTATGGGGTTTGTAATAAACATTTACTGTAATAGACATTTATGGGGTTTGTAATAGACATTTATGGGGTTTGTAATAGACATTTATGGGGTTTGTAATAGACATTTACTGTAATAGACATTTATGGGGTTTGTAATAGACATTTATGGGGTTTGTAATAGACATTTATGGGGTTTGTAATAGACATTTATGGGGTTTGTACCAGACATTTATGGGGTTTGTAATAGACATTTACTGTAATAGACATTTATGGGGTTTGTAATAGACATTTATGGGGTTTGAAATAGACATTTATGGGGTTTGTAATAGACATTTACTGTAATAGAGATTTATGGGGTTTGTAATAGACATTTATGGGGTTTGTAATAGACATTTATGGGGTTTGTAATAGACATTTACTGTAATAGACATTTATGGGGTTTGTAATAGACATTTATGGGGTTTGTAATAGACATTTTTGGGGTTTGTAATAGACATTTATGGGGTTTGTAATAGACATTTATGGGGTTTGTAATAGACAATTACTGTAATAGACATTTATGGGGTTTGTAATAGACATTTATGGGGTTTGTAATAGACAATTATGGGGTTTGTAATAGACATTTACTGTAATAGACATTTATGGGGTTTGTAATAGACATTTATGGGGTTTGTAATAGACATTTACTATAATAGACATTTATGGGGTTTATAATAGACAATTATGGGGTTTGTAATAGACATTTACTGTAATACACATTTATGGGGTTTGTAATAGACATTTATGGGGTTTGTAATAGACATTTATGGGGTTTGTAATAGACATTTACTGTAATATACATTTATGGGGTTTGTAATAGACATTTACTGTAATAGAGATTTATGGGGTTTGTAATAGACAATTACTGTAATAGACATTTATGGGGTTTGTAATAGACATTTACTGTAATAGAGATTTATGGGGTTTGTAGTAGACATTTATGGGGTTTGTAATAGACATTTACTGTAATAGAGATTTATGGGGTTTGTAATAGACATTTACTGTAATAGACATTTATGGGGTTTGTAATAGACATTTACTGTAATAGACATTTATGGGGTTTGTAATAGACATTTATGGGGTTTGTAATAGACATTTAGGGTGTTTGTAATAGACATTTATGGGGTTTGTAATAGACATTTATGGTGTTTGTAATAGACATTTATGGGGTTTGTAATAGACATTTACTATAATAGACATTTATGGGGTTTGTAATAGACAATTACTGTAATAGACATGTATGGGGTTTGTAATAGACATTTATGGGGTTTGTAATAGACATTTACTATAATAGACATTTATGGGGTTTATAATAGACAATTATGGGGTTTGTAATAGACATTTACTGTAATACACATTTATGGGGTTTGTAATAGACATTTACTGTAATATACATTTATGGGGTTTGTAATAGACATTTACTGTAATAGAGATTTATGGGGTTTGTAATAGACAATTACTGTAATAGACATTTATGGGGTTTGTAATAGACAATTACTGTAATAGACATTTATGGGGTTTGTAATATACATTTATGAGGTTTGTAATAGACATTTACTGTAATAGACATTTATGGGGTTTGTAATAAACATTTTCTGTAATAGACATTTATGGGGTTTGTAATAGACATTTATGGGGTTTGTAATAGACATTTACTGTAATAGACATTTTTGGGGTTTGTAATAGACATTTACTGTAAAAGACATTTATGGGGTTTGAAATAGACATTTATGGGGTTTGTAATAGACATTTACTGTAATAGACATTTATGGGGTTTGTAATAGACATTTACTGTAATAGACATTTATGGGGTTTGAAATAGACATTTATGGGGTTTGTAATAGACATTTACTGTAAAAGACATTTATGGGGTTTGAAATAGACATTTATGGGGTTTGTAATAGACATTTACTGTAATAGACATTTATGGGGTTTGTAATAGACATTTACTGTAATAGACATTTATGGGGTTTGTAATAAACATTTACTGTAATAGACATTTATGGGGTTTGTAATAAACATTTACTGTAATAGACATTTATGGGGTTTGAAATAGACATTTATGGGGTTTGTAATAGACATTTACTGTAAAAGACATTTATGGGGTTTGAAATAGACATTTATGGGGTTTGTAATAGACATTTACTGTAATAGACATTTATGGGGTTTGTAATAGACATTTACTGTAATAGACATTTATGGGGTTTGTAATAAACATTTACTGTAATAGACATTTAGATGAACATGAAGTTGTAGTTAAGAAAAGTGATAAAACTTTCATATTTCCACCTATCAAACGTGTCGTAATTCATTTAATAGTGCATATTTGATTAAGATGTAAATCTGCCTAGGAAATATAGTTCAGTGCCCAGGAGAGAAACAGGCTTCTCCTCAGAACCTGTTAGAAGAGATCAGTCGACAGCTGTACCTTAGTTCAATAGCAGAACTGGAAAGGGGAAAACTAAATCTAAATGGAACTTGGATCACAAACATATTTTTTTATCATTTGCAATTATTATTTTAGTGCTTTCTAGAATTTCCCAGGGGTTGAGAATGAAGTTGAATGAAAATGAGAATGTTCTTTAATTAATTAGGTTTGTATTCAGCTAAAAAAGAGAGGGGAAAAATTATAATTTAAATCCATATTCAAATTGAGGGGTTTGTTTGTGATAGCGCTTCGGTATTCATTAATGTGTCAAATAGCTTTAACACTTCTTGCCACTAGGTTGGTGCCATTTCGACATAGCACAAATTCGTATCCAAATTAAACTGCCTCGTACTCAATTCTTGCTTGTACAATATGCATATTATTATTACTATTGGATAGAAAACACTCTCTAGTTTCTAAAACTGTTTGAATTATGTCTGTAAGTGAAACAGAACTCGACTTAGAGCAATTCTCCTATGAGGATTTGAAAATGGTGAAATCTGCTTGCTGTTCCCAGACCTGTAGATAACCCTGACTGTCTTCTATTGGTTGAGATGCACTGCATACGCCTTCCCCTGGTTGTTAGCGAATAGGGAGAGTTGAAATGGAGTCTCTACGCAGTTCAGAAAGTTGATAAATTGGTTGGAATCGAGGTGTCCAGCCTTTTGGACCTTCGCACTGACGCAGAAAGGGTCTTGGAATGTCTTTTTAGAAGCTCTGGTTTTAGAAACTAGATATATCCGGCTCTGTTTTTATTCGATATAGGCTTTAAAGACATCATAATCTTGTTATTTTAAACCGATTTATATCAGTTTATGTCAGTATATTGCGATTTTTGGGCATTTCATTTTCTGACGTTGTATTGAGTTGGGTATCTCTCTCTCGAATGCCATTGTGTACTGCTAATTGCAACGTCGAAGGAAACATTCTCCAACCCAGCAACGATTCTTTTGGCCAATGGACACCTTTCCCAATATTCTGATGGGAGTTCAGCTTTTAGTAAGTACTATTTATGCTGATAATTCGTTGTTCTGTTGAAAAAGTAAAATGCATAAGACGCCATTATTTTCCGTGTAGCCTTGCGCTATCGCACCCTGTATTGCACCCAGTATTGCGCAGTAAGGTTAATTTTAAAAATGTAATTCAGCGATTGCATTAAGAACTAATTTGTCTTTCAATTGCTGTCCACCCTGTATTTTTTAGTCAAGTTTATGATTATTTATTGATTAGACTAGGTGACTCTCCAAGATGGCGCCCGAAATTTTCTGGGGAGCTTGGCAACTTTTCTCATTGTATAAGCACGATTTGTGCCGCTAAATATGCACATTTTCGAACAAACTCTATATGCATTGTGTAATATGATGTTACAGGACTGTCATCTGAAGAATTCTGAGAAGGTTAGTGAAAATTAATATATTTTGGTGGTGAATACGTTATCGCTATGTTTGGCTGGAATCAATGCTGTTGTTTGGTTTGCTACTGTGCTAAGCTAATATAACGCTATATTGTGTTTTCGCTGTAAAACACTTAGAAAATCTGAAATATTGTCTGGATTCACAAGATCTGTGTCTTTCCATTGCTGTACGCTGTGTATTTTTAAGAAATGTTTTATGATGAGTAATTAGGTAATACACGTTGCTCTCTGTAGTTATTCTAGTCGATTTGTGATGGTGGCTGCAATGGTAAACTATGATTTATACCTGAAATATGCACATTTTTCTAACAATATATATGCTATACAATAAATATGTTATCAGACTGTCATCTGATGAGGTTGTTTCTTGGTTAGTGGCTATTTATATCTTTATTTGGCCGAATTTGTGATAGCTACTGATGGAGTCAAAAACTGATGGAGTAATAAAAGTGGAGTCTTTTGCTAACGTGGTTAGCTAATAGATTTACATATTGTGTCTTCCCTGTAAAACATTTTAAAAATCAGAAATGATGGCTTGATTACCAAGATTTTTATCTTTCATCTGGTGTCTTTGACTTGTGATTTAATGATATTTAGATGCTACTATTTACTTGTGACGCTATGCTAGCCTATGCTAGTCAGCTTTTTTACTGGTGGGGGTGCTCCCGGACCCGGGATTCTGAGGAAGTAGAGGTTAACCACTACAGTTTTCCGGGCCTGACCCCGTCTGTTATAGAGGTCCTGGCTGGCAGGAGGCTTGGCCCCAGTGATGTACTGGGCCGTTCACACTACCCTCTGTAGCGCCTTGCAGTCGAATGCCAAGCAGTTTCCATACCTGGCGGTGATGCAACCAGTCAAGATGCTCTCAATGGTGCAGCTGTAGAACTTTTTGAGGATCTGAGGGCCCATGCCAAATATTTTCAGCGTCCTGAGGGGGAGAGGCATTGTCGTGCCCTCTTCACAACTGTGTTGGTGTGTTTTGGACCATGATAGGTCCTTAGTGGACACGGAGGAACTTAAAGCTCTCGACCCGTTCCATTACAGCTACCGTCGATGTGAATGGGGACGTGCTCGGCCCTTCGTTTCCTGTAGGCCACGATCAGCTCCTTTGTCTTGCTGACGTTGAGGGAGAGGTTGTTGTTCTGGCACCACACTGCCAGGTCTCAGACCTCCTGCCTAAAGGCTGTCTCATCTTCGTCGTTGATCAGGCCCACCATTGTTGGATCGTTAAAACTCAATGATGGTGTTGGAGTCGTGCGCGGCCACACAGTCGTGGGTGAACAGGGAGTACAGGAGGGGACTAAGCACACACCCCTGAGGGGCCTCCACGTTGAGGGTCAGCGTGGCTGATGTGTTGTTGCTGCCTACCCTCACCACTTGGGGTGGCCTGTCAGGATGTTGATCTGTAGTCAATGAACAGCATTCTCACATAGGTGTTCCTCTTATCCAGGTGGGAAAAGGCAGTGTGAAGTATAGTAGAGATTGCGTCATCTGTGGATCTGTTGGGGCGGTATGTGAATTTGAGAGGGTACAGGATGTCTAGGATGATGGTGTTGATGTGAGCCATGACCAGCCTTTCAACTAAAGGTCTGACTGTGGTGGTAGTTTCAACTAAAGATCTGACTCTGTGATGGTAGCTCCAACTAAAGGTATGACTCTGTGGTGGTAGCTCCAACTACAGGTCTGACTCTGTGGTGGTAGCTCCAACTACAGGTCTGACTCTGTGGTGGTAGCTCCAACTACAGGTCTGACTCTGTGGTGGTAGCTACAACTACAGGTCTGACTCTGTGGTGGTAGCTCCAACTAAATGTCTGACTCTGTGGTGGTAGCTGCAACTACAGGTCTGACTCTGTGGTGGTAGCTACAACTACAGGTCTGACTCTGTGGTGGTAGCTGCAACTACAGGTCTGACTCTGTGGTGGTAGCTCCAACTACAGGTCTGACTCTGTGGTGGTAGCTCCAACTACAGGTCTGACTCTGTGGTGGTAGCTCCAACTAAATGTCTGACTCTGTGGTGGTAGCTGCAACTACAGGTCTGACTCTGTGGTGGTAGCTGCAACTACAGGTCTGACTCTGTGGGGGTAGCTCCAACTACAGGTCTGACTCTGTGGTGGTAGCTCCAACTAAAGGTCTGACTCTGTGGTGGTAGCTCCAACTACAGGTCTGACTCTGTGGTGGTAGCTCCAACTACAGGTCTGACTCTGTGGTGGTAGCTCCAACTACAGGTCTGACTCTGTGGTGGTAGCTCCAACTACAGGTCTGACTCTGTGGTGGTAGCTCCAACTACAGGTCTGACTCTGTGGTGGTAGCTCCAACTAAAGATCTGACTCTGTGGTGGTAGCTCCAACTACAGGTCTGACTCTGTGGTCGTAGCTCCAACTACAGGTCTGACTCTGTGGTGGTAGCTCCAACTACAGGTCTGACTCTGTGGTGGTAGCTCCAACTACAGGTCTGACTCTGTGGTGGTAGCTCCAACTACAGGTCTGACTCTGTGGTGGTAGCTCCAACTACAGGTCTGACTCTGTGGTGGTAGCTCTAACTAAAGGTCTGACTCTGTGGTGGTAGCTCCAACTACAGGTCTGACTCTGTGGTGGTAGCTGCAACTACAGGTCTGACTCTGTGGTGGTAGCTCCAACTACAGATCTGACTCTGTGGTGGTAGCTCCAACTACAGGTCTGACTCTGTGGTGGTAGCTCCAACTACAGGTCTGACTCTGTGGTGGTAGCTCCAACTACAGGTCTGACTCTGTGGTGGTAGCTCCAACTACAGATCTGACTCTGTGGTGGTAGCTCCAACTACAGGTCTGACTCTGTGGTGGTAACTCCAACTACAGGTCTGACTCTGTGGTGGTAGCTCCAACTACAGGTCTGACTCTGTGGTGGTAGCTCCAACTACAGGTCTGACTCTGTGGTGGTAGCTCCAACTACAGGTCTGACTCTGTGGTGGTAGCTCCAACTACAGGTCTGACTCTGTGGTGGTATCTGCAACTACAGGTCTGACTCTGTGGTGGTAGCTCCAACTACAGGTCTGACTCTGTGGTGGTAGCTCCAACTACAGGTCTGACTCTGTGGTGGTAGCTCCAACTACAGGTCTGACTCTGTGGTGGTAGCTACAACTACAGGTCTGACTCTGTGGTGGTAGCTCCAACTACAGGTCTGACTCTGTGGTGGTAGCTACAACTACAGGTCTGACTCTGTGGTGGTAGCTGCAACTACAGGTCTGACTCTGTGGTGGTAGCTCTAACTACAGATCTGACTCTGTGGTGGTAGCTCCAACTACAGATCTGACTCTGTGGTGGTAGCTCCAACTACAGGTCTGACTCTGTGGTGGTATCTCCAACTACAGGTCTGACTGCAAGAGAAGAGGAGAAAGAGGGGGAGACTAATTCGATGTCCTGTGTTCTAATTCGATGTCCTGTGTTCTAATTCGATGTCCTGTGTGCTTGTCAGGTTGTTGTTGTCAGAGAGCAAGAATGAGTTCTGAAAGATCCAACCAAGCAGAAAAACAGTCCAAGCAGCTATGTCACCATCTCTGTCTGGACTGCCACTGCTACTGCCACACTGCCACTCCCCTTTAGTCCCACTCATCTTCCTCCTCCTCCTTTACTCATTTTACCTATTTCTCTATCTCCATCTCCTCTTCTCTTTCTTCTCCATCTCCTCTTTATCACCTCTTCTCTTTCCCCTCTTCTCTTTCTTCTCTATCTCCTCTTCTATATCTCCCCTTTATCTCCTATATCTCCTCTATCTCATCTCCTCTATCTCCTCTTCTCTATATCATCTATCTCCTCATCCTCATTCTCCTTTATCTCCTCTTTCCCTATCTCCTCTGTCTCTATCTCTTCTTTCTCTATCTCCTCTGTCTCTATCTCTTCTTTCCCTATCTCCTCTGTCTCTATCTCTTCTTTCCCTATCTCCTCTGTCTCTATCTCTTCTTTCCCTATCTCCTCTGTCTCTATCTCTTCTTTCCCTATCTCCTCTGTCTCTATCTCTTCTTTCCCTATCTCCTCTGTCTCTATCTCTTCTTTCCCTATCTCCTCTGTCTCTATCTCTTCTTTCCCTATCTCCTCTGTCTCTATATCTTCTTTCTCTATATCCTCATTCTCCTTAATCTCCTCTTTCTCTATCTCTTCGTTCTCTGTCTCCTCTACCTCCTCTTTCTCTTTCTCATTCCTGCTCTCTGACAACCACAAACTAGGTACAGTACTTTACTCTGCTCTCTCCTGTTTCCAGTCTGTCTATACCTGCATCCAAATAAAGACCAGGGCCATATGGCACCCTATTCCCTACATAGTGCACTACTTTTGACCAGGGCTCTAGTTGAAGGTAGTGTAGTATAAAGGGAATAGGGTGCCATTTGGGGTGCCCCCTATCCCCTCCGTGGTGCAGTAGTAATAGGATGTGTATGCTCGGTGGACTGAGAGGCTACAGTGAAGGATATTAATGGCGTTGCCGTGGCAAAGCTGAGCAGGCAGATAGAGCCGGTCGGTCGGCGACGGAGCTTTACAGCGGGTGACAAATCAATGCGTAGCAGCATTTCCATAATGAATGTCTCTGGCATTCGGCATAGCTGCTGGAAGTACTGGTGCTGATGCTGCTGCAGTAGCCCCCTGATAAATCACAATTAAAAAAGTATTCATATTAAAATATTTGACGACGCTGGTCTAGTCAGCTATACAGTGCTGCCAACTGACCTGTGGGGGGGGGGGGGGCGTGCGTGTTTGCATGCACGTGTGTGAATACATGTGTGTGTATGGTACTAGCTTGTGTTTTAGTTTATAAGTCTCATGTTTTTTTACAGTGTTCACAAATCTGTTCACAAACTTCAACAGACATTTCTTTGTTGTGTTTGTGCGTTTCTTGTGCATGTACATGTGTGTGTGGCTGTTAGAGGTCTCAGTCAAAGACCAAAATGGTGGGATTATTATCCTTTTTGAGGCGGATCAATCGAGCTTTGGTAATAACTCTGTGTCGGAAGTGTGTGGTTGTAACAACAGTGTTGGTAGAAGCTCCAGGGACTTGGCATTTACCTACAAATATCAGCGCTTTGCGGAGCTCCGTGACCAATCACAATCTCCCGTCACCCAGCTCCCTGACCAATCACAACCTCCCGTCTGTCAGCTCTCTAACCAATCACAACCTCCCGTTCCCCAGGACTCGTAATGGTGTCCACCATGCTCTGCCGAGACCCCATCAACCGGATGTTCCGGTTGTGACATGACTTCCAATTTGGACGTTAACAAGGCGACATTCCATCTTAACTCCTACTCCACATTTACTGAATTGGTTGAACAGTGCAGAAGAGAATCTCCTGACACTTTGTTTTCTTCTAGACCAGTATGTCAGACATCTAGTTCCAGGTGTTTGTTTTCTTCTAGACCAGTATGTCAGACATCTAGTTCCAGGTGTTTGTTTTCTAATAGACCAGTATGTCAGACATCTAGTTCCAGGTGTTTGTTTTCTTCTAGACCAGTATGTCAGACATCTAGTTCCAGCTGTTTGTTTTCTTCTAGACCAGTATGTAAGACATCTAGTTCCAGGTGTTTGTTTTCTTCTAGACCAGTATGTCAGACATCTAGTTCCAGCTGTTTGTTTTCTTCTAGACCAGTATGTCAGACATCTAGTTCCAGGTGTTTGTTTTCTTCTAGACCAGTATGTCAGACATCTAGTTCCAGGTGTTTGTTTTCTTCTAGACCAGTATGTCAGACATCTAGTTCCAGCTGTTTGTTTTCTTCTAGACCAGTATGTCAGACATCTAGTTCCAGCTGTTTGTTTTCTTCTAAACCAGTATGTCAGACATCTAGTTCCAGGTGTTTGTTTTCTTCTAGACCAGTATGTCAGACATCTAGTTCCAGGTGTTTGTTTTCTTCTAGACCAGTATGTCAGACATCTAGTTCCAGGTGTTTGTTTTCTTCTAGACCAGTATGTCAGACATCTAGTTTCAGGTGTTTGTTTTCTTCTAGACCAGTATGTCAGACATCTAGTTCCAGCTGTTTGTTTTCTTCTAGACCAGTATGTCAGACATCTAGTTCCAGGTTTTTGTTTTCTTCTAGACCAGTATGTCAGACATCTAGTTCCAGGTGTTTGTTTTCTTCTAGACCATTATGTCAGACATCTAGTTCCAGGTGTTTGTTTTCTTCTAGACCAGTATGTCAGACATCTAGTTCCAGCTGTTTGTTTTCTTCTAGACCAGTATGTCAGACATCTAGTTCAAGGTGTTTGTTTTCTTCTAGACCAGTATGTCAGACATCTAGTTCCAGCTGTTTGTTTTCTTCTAGACCAGTATGTCAGACATCTAGTTCCAGGTGTTTGTTTTCTTCTAGACCAGTATGTCAGACATCTAGTTCCAGGTGTTTGTTTTCTTCTTGACCAGTATGTCAGACATCTAGTTCCAGGTGTTTGTTTTCTTCTAGACCAGTATGTCAGACATCTAGTTCCAGGTGTTTGTTTTCTTCTAGACCAGTATGTCAGACATCTAGTTCCAGGTGTTTGTTTTCTTCTAGACCAGTATGTCAGACATCTAGTTCCAGCTGTTTGTTTTCTTCTAGACCAGTATGTCAAACATCTAGTTCCAGGTGTTTGTTTTCTTCTAGACCAGTATGTCAGACATCTAGTTCCAGGTGTTTGTTTTCTTCTAGACCAGTATGTCAGACATCTAGTTCCAGGTGTTTGTTTTCTTCTTGACCAGTATGTCAGACATCTAGTTCCAGGTGTTTGTTTTCTTCTAGACCAGTATGTAAGACATCTAGTTCCAGGTGTTTATTTTCTTCCAGACCAGTATGTCAGACATCTAGTTCCAGGTGTTTGTTTTCTTCTGGACCAGTATGTAAGGGGGGGAGGATTTCCCTGGCCATGTGTCTGCCATGCCAAGCTGTCAGAGTAGATTGGATGTCTGAGGGCTGGACAGTAGACTGGTTTCCTGTACTGTTCATTACATCTGATGTCTGAGGGCTGGACAGTAGACTGGCTTCCTATACTGTTCATTACATCTGATGTCTGAGGGCTGGACAGTAGACTGGCTTCCTATACTGTTCATTACATCTGATGTCTGAGGGCTGGACAGTAGACTGGCTTCCTGTACTGTTCATTACATCTGATGTCTGAGGGCTGGACAGTACCCCCATCCTCCTACCCCTAACCCCAATCCCACACCGTCTCCTCAAATGAATACTTAACTAAACAGAGTCCCTCTCTCAAGACTTCCCTCCATCATCTGGTGACATCACTCTGTAGTTGTTCCTTTAATAGCTGACAGTCATGTGATTCCCTGAGGAGGGAGGATTCATCTGAGAGCCTGCTGCACAGAAATGTGTGTGCGTGTCTGCATGCATGCCTCTCTGTGTGTGTGTGTGTGTGTGTGTGTGTGTGTGCGTGTGCGTGCGTGCGTGCGTGCGTGCGTGCGTGCGTGCGTGCGTGCGTGCGTGCGTGCGTGCGTGCGTGCGTGCGTGCGTGCGTGCGTGCGTGCGTGCGTGCGTGCGTGCGTGCGTGCGTGCGTGTGTGCGTGCGTGCGTGTTTCAGAGTGGAGATTTGGCCTTAAGTGAATTGCAGTGGTGCCGGTTTAACCCTGTTTGCCCCTGAACGAGAACAGATTAAAATGTTCAATTAACAGACCTTAATTGGGGGGCGTGGCCTGCAGCCCTCTCCCGCTCTTAAAGAGCCAGGGGGTGAGGAGAGAGAGGCTGCAGCAACCTGATAAACACTGACCTGAGAGTTTCCTACTTTATTTATCCAAGAAAACACATTTATCATCTGCTGGCCTTGAAGTATTTCTTTATCATCACTGATCCTTAACACACACATAGACACACAAGCACGTCTAACACACACGTGCACACACACGTGCACACTTGTTAAGAGAGAGAGAGAAAAAAAGAGAGATTTAGGGAGGCCTATTCTCCATTTGTAGGGTTATGTCAGGTTTTAGGATGTTTTGTTATTCATATGTTACTGCAGTGGGCTAAATCAGAGTCACACTGGGTTTCTGTTATTCATATGTTACTGCAGTGGGCTAAATCAGAGTCACACTGGGTTTCTGTTATTCATATGTTACTGCAGTGGGCTAAATCAGAGTCACACTGGGTTTCTGTTATTCATATGTTACTGCAGTGGGCTAAATCAGAGTCACACTGGGTTTCTGTTATTCATATGTTACTGCAGTGGGTTAAATCAGAGTCACACTGGGTTTCTGTTATTCATATGTTACTGCAGTGGGTTAAATCAGAGTCACACTGGGTTTCTGTTATTCATATGTTACTGCAGTGGGTTAAATCAGTCACACTGGGTTTCTGTTATTCATATGTTACTGCAGTGGGCTAAATCAGAGTCACACTGGGTTTCTGTTATTCATATGTTACTGCAGTGGGCTAAATCAGAGTCACACTGGGTTTCTGTTATTCATATGTTACTGCAGTGGGCTAAATCAGAGTCACACTGGGTTTCTGTTATTCATATGTTACTGCAGTGGGTTAAATCAGAGTCACACTGGGTTTCTGTTATTCATATGTTACTGCAGTGGGTTAAATCAGAGTCACACTGGGTTTCTGTTATTCATATGTTACTGCAGTGGGCTAAATCAGAGTCACACTGGGTTTCTGTTATTCATATGTTACTGCAGTGGGTTAAATCAGTCACACTGGGTTTCTGTTATTCATATGTTACTGCAGTGGGCTAAATCAGAGTCACACTGGGTTTCTGTTATTCATATGTTACTGCAGTGGGCTAAATCAGAGTCACACTGGGTTTCTGTTATTCATATGTTACTGCAGTGGGCTAAATCAGAGTCACACTGGGTTTCTGTTATTCATATGTTACTGCAGTGGGCTAAATCAGAGTCACACTGGGTTTCTGTTATTCATATGTTACTGCAGTGGGTTAAATCAGAGTCACACTGGGTTTCTGTTATTCATATGTTACTGCAGTGGGCTAAATCAGAGTCACACTGGGTTTCTGTTATTCATATGTTACTGCAGTGGGTTAAATCAGAGTCACACTGGGTTTCTGTTATTCATATGTTACTGCAGTGGGTTAAATCAGAGTCACACTGGGTTTCTGTTATTCATATGTTACTGCAGTGGGTTAAATCAGAGTCACACTGGGTTTCTGTTATTCATATGTTACTGCAGTGGGCTAAATCAGAGTCACACTGGGTTTCTGTTATTCATATGTTACTGCAGTGGGCTAAATCAGAGTCACACTGGGTTTCTGTTATTCATTTGTTACTGCAGTGGGTTAAATCAGAGTCACACTGGGTTTCTGTTATTCATATGTTACTGCAGTGGGCTAAATCAGAGTCACACTGGGTTTCTGTTATTCATATGTTACTGCAGTGGGTTAAATCAGAGTCACACAGGGTTTCTGTTATTCATATGTTACTGCAGTGGGCTAAATCAGAGTCACACTGGGTTTCTGTTATTCATATGTTACTGCAGTGGGTTAAATCAGAGTCACACTGGGTTTCTGTTATTCATATGTTACTGCAGTGGGTTAAATCAGAGTCACACTGGGTTTCTGTTATTCATATGTTACTGCAGTGGGCTAAATCAGAGTCACACTGGGTTTCTGTTATTCATATGTTACTGCAGTGGGTTAAATCAGAGTCACACTGGGTTTCTGTTATTCATTTGTTACTGCAGTGGGCTAAATCAGAGTCACACTGGGTTTCTGTTATTCATATGTTACTGCAGTGGGCTAAATCAGAGTCACACTGGGTTTCTGTTATTCATATGTTACTGCAGTGGGTTAAATCAGAGTCACACTGGGTTTCTGTTATTCATATGTTACTGCAGTGGGTTAAATCAGAGTCACACTGGGTTTCTGTTATTCATATGTTACTGCAGTGGGCTAAATCAGAGTCACACTGGGTTTCTGTTATTCATATGTTACTGCAGTGGGTTAAATCAGAGTCACACTGGGTTTCTGTTATTCATATGTTACTGCAGTGGGTTAAATCAGGAAACAGTGTTTTTAAGAAGTCCTAAACAAATCTACTTTGAATCAAAAGTATACACCTCCCACACATGGTTCTGGGCTTAAAGAAAAGAAGACACCTGTACCATGTCAGATATAGAGTTGAAATGTATTCCATTTTGAGTTGCATCCCAATATTACACTTTATATACATCACAGAAGACTGAAATAAAACTGTTTGACATTGAAACACTGGATGTTCTGTGTTGAAATATATATATATATATGTTTATTATTATAAAATGATGAAACATATTTGTAATATTCAACCCATGAGGCCACTGACTGAAGGGAAACTCTACAGCAGATATATATATTTTTTTATTTATTTAACAAGGCATGTCATTTAAGAACAAATTCTTATTTACAATGACGGCCTACACCAGCCAAACACGGATGACGCTGGGCCAATTATGCACCGCCCTATGGGACTTCCAATCACGGCCGGTTGTGATACAGCCTGGATTCAAACCAGGGTGTCTTTAGTGACGCCTCTAGCACTGAGATGCAGTGCCTTAGACCGCTGCGCCATTCGGGAGCCCAATATCAGCCTTCTCTATCTCTCTCTCCTCTCTCTCTCTCTCTCTCTCTCCTCTCTCTCTCTCTCTCTCTCCCTCCCTCTCTTTCTCTCTCTCCCTCCCTCTCTTTCTCTCTCTCTCTCTCTCTCTTTCAATGTCTCTCTCTCTCTTGCTCACTCTCTCTTTCCCTCTCTCTCTCTCTCTCTCTCTCTCTCTCTCTCTCTCACTCTCTTTCTCTCTTTCTGTCTCAGTATTGATTGAATCAGAGGGATGTCTGTTGGGGAGGGTTGTGTTAAGGGCAGGGGAATAGACTCAGGTAATAGATAGTACAGATTGTCACAACTATAAATCTAACAATTATTCATCTAACATCTCACACTCTACTGGAAGGGGTGGCTCTGTGATTTATACAGCAGCCAATCATCATGCATCATTACTGCACCGTGGCCATAGAGACAGATATGGGAACCAATGGGAGAGTCCATACTAATCAGAACCAATAGGAGAGCTTGTTTCACTGGGGTGTATTAGGGTATAACATGGGTTGGGAACAGGCGGCCCACGGGCCAAAACCGGCCTACAAGTCATTTTTGGGGACCGAAGTGTTTAGTACAAAAAAAATGAAAAATAAGGTGTTGGTCAAACTTTTTTTAAATCACCAGAAATTCAGCCCCAAAAATTCCCTCGAATAAAAAAGTTGGCATAATCTAGATACGAAATGGTGTTATTTTCAAATACTATCTAATTCCATGGCCAACTTGTGGTCAATTTGCAGTGTACAAATTAGCATAACTATGTTCCGACCCCTCGACCATCCACTCTGACAAACATCAGCCCGCGGCTGAGTCCACCCCTGGGGTATCCTAACTCTTTTATACAGTCCCTTCATAAAGGATTCATTCTCCTGGACTTATTGCACATGTTGTTGTGTTACAGCCTGAATTCAACATGGATTACATTGACTTTTTTTTCTCTCACCCATCAACACACAGTACCTTATAATGACAAAGTGAAATATCTCATTTACAAGTATTCACACCCCTGAGTCAATACATGTTAGAATCACCTTTGGCAGCGTTTACAGCTGTGAGTGTTTCTGGGTAAGTCTCTAAGAGCTGTGAGTGTTTCTGGGTAAGTCTCTTAGAGCTGTGAGTGTTTCTGGGTAAGTCTCTTAGAGCTGTGAGTGTTTCTGGGTAAGTCTCTAAGAGCTGTGAGTGTTTCTGGGTAAGTCTCTAAGAGCTGTGAGTGTTTCTGGGTAAGTCTCTTAGAGCTGTGAGTGTTTCTGGGTAAGTCTCTTAGAGCTGTGAGTGTTTCTGGGTAAGTCTCTAAGAGCTGTGAGTGTTTCTGGGTAAGTCTCTAAGAGTTGTGAGTGTTTCTGGGTAAGTCTCTAAGAGCTGTGAGTGTTTCTGGGTAAGTCTCTAAGAGCTGTGAGTGTTTCTGGGTAAGTCTCTAAGAGCTGTGAGTGTTTCTGGGTAAGTCTCTAAGAGCTGTGAGTGTTTCTGGGTAAGTCTCTAAGAGTTTTCCACACCTGGATTTATTTGCACATTATTCTTTTTTAAATTCTTCAAACTCTGTCAAGTTGGTTGTTGATCATTAGTAGACAACCATTTTCTAGTCTTGCTGTCAACGGTGGGTGTAGCTGGTGCATGGAAGTCAGGCGCAGGAGAGCAGAGATGAATGAACACGAAGCACTTTACTGAGGCAAATAGTAAGACCAGAACGCAATAGTGTCACCAAAACCAAATGCCCAAAACAAGTAAGGCAGCACAAAGTACCACAAACAAAGAACAAAGTACCGGCTGCCACAAAACACAGGTACACATAAAACCTGGCGCAAACCAGCCCGGAAGCGTGCCAACCTCGACAAATAAACAATACCCCACACAGACATGGAGGGAACAGAGGGCTAAATACACATAGTCATTATGAGGAGACGTAAACCAGGTGTGCAGGAAAACAAGACAAAGCAAAGGAAAATGAAAGGTGGAGCGGCGATGGCTAGAAGACCGGTGACGTCGACCGCCGAACGCCCCCCGAACAAGGAGAGGAACCGACTTCGGCGGAAGTCGTGACACATGCCATAGATTTTCAAATTGATTTAAGTCAACATTAGAACCAGCCCACTCAGGAACATTCAGTGTCCCCTTGGTGAGCACCTCCAGTGTAGATTTAGCCTTGTGTTTTAGGTTATTGCCCTACTGAAAGGTGAATTCCTCTCCCAGTGTCTGGTGGAAAGCAGACTGAACCAGGTTTTCCTCTAGGACTTTGCCTGTGCTGAGCTCTATTCCTTGACAAGCATACCCATGACATAATGTAAGACCCCACCTAAATGCAACGTTGACGTTACGGGGTATTGTGTGTAGGACAGTCACACAGGCTGTAAAACGTTACGGGGTATTGTGTGTAGGACAGTCACACAGGCTGTAAAACGTTACGGGGTATTGTGTGTAGGACAGTCACACAGGCTGTAAAACAACAACATGTGGGAAAAGTCAAGGGGTGTGAAACCTTTCTGAAGGACATGTCCATCTAATAGAACCATCAGCAGCCAATCACCATGCAGCTTACTGCACCGTGACCATAGAGACACAGCTACAGGAACCAATGGGAAGTGCCCATACTGATCAGAACCAATAGGAAAGCTTGTTATAGAGTGGGTGGGCCAATGTAGAGAAAGTCAAGGGGTCTGAATACTTTCTGAATTCCATGCTCAAGGGGAGATTCGAACCAGTGACCTTTCGGTATACTGGCCCAACGCTCTTAACCGCTAGGCTACCTGCCACACACATTAACACATAAAGCACAAACACACAGACAGGCCCTTAGCGGTTGAGTCACGTAGTTAGCGTGACGATGCTAACACGATAACGACTCAGCTTCCTGCTCTAATGTGTTGTAGTTGATCATTTCAGATAGTGACTCTAATGGAATCCTCTGTCACATGGGGAGGTGTATTCATTTAAGCCTCAGAGAAGTTAGTCACCAGTTTGTTGTTCTTCCTCATCATCATCTTCCTCTTCTTCCTCATCATCTTCTTCTGAAAACTCATTAAAGGGTCAGTCTGGGAATCAAAAAACAACAAGGTGGTCGAGTCTTGTTTTGTTTCTGAAACCAAAAGGTCACAGAGGTTGTTTTGTTGTGACCAGACATTTCCAGCACTGCTGAGGAATGTCAGGACAGAGTACAATTTAGTGATCGTACTTTGTTTAATTCAGCTGCTTGATTTATATTTCATTCCACTTCACGGTCACTGTCTTTTTCCATCTTTCTCTTTATTTATCTTGCTTTCTCTATCTGTTTAAAAAAAATATACTTTCTCTATCTGTTTAAAAAAAACTTATTCACCACTACTGCACTCTACTCACCCCTCTCTCCTCTCCACCTCTCTCTTCCCCCCTCTCCCCTCTCCTGTGGTGTCAGCCTCAGGGCTTCTCTTACCCTCTCCCTCTTTATCCTCCTCTCTCTTGTCAGGCTCCTACCCCTCCTCTCCTCTCTCTCTTCCTCCTACCCCCTCTCTCCTCTCTCTCTTCCTCCTACCCCCTCCTCTTCCCTCTCTTCCTCCTACCCCCTCCTCTCCTCTCTCTCTTCCTCCTACCCCCTCCTCTTCTCTCTCTTCCTCCTACCCCCCTCTCCTCTCTCTCTTCCTCCTACCCCCCTCTCCTCTCTCTCTTCCTCCTACCACCCTCCTCTCCTCTCTCTCTTCCTCCTACCCCCCTCTCCTCTCTCTCTTCCTGCCTACCCCCCCCTCCCCTCTCTCTTCCTCCTACCCCCTCCTCTCCTCTCTCTCTTCCTCCTACCCCCCTCTCCTCTCTCTCTTCCTCCTACCCCCCTCTCCTCTCTCTCTTCCTCCTACCCCCTCCTCTCCTCTCTCTCTTCCTCCTACCCCCCCCTCTCCTCTCTCTCTTCCTCCTACCCCCCTCTCCTCCTCTCTCTTCCCCCTACCCCCTCCTCTCCTCTCTCTCTTCCTCCTACCCCCCTCTCCTCTCTCTCTTCCTCCTACCCCCCTCTCCTCTCTCTCTTCCTCCTACCCCTCCTCTTCCTCTCTCTTCCTCCTATCTCCTCTCCTCTCCTCTCTCTCTTCCTCCTACCCCTCCTCTCCTCTCTCTCTTCCTCTTACCACCCTCCTCTCCTTTCTCTCTTCCCCCTACCCCCCCCCTCTTCCTCCTACCTATCCCTCCTATTCTCTCTCTTCCCCCTACCCCCTCCTCTTCTCTCTCTCTTCCTCCTACCCCCTCCTCTTCTCTCTCTCTCTTCCTCCTACCCCCCTCCTCTTCTCTCTCTCTCTTCCTCCTACCCTCCTCCTCTCTCTCTTTCTCCTCCCCTCCTCCTCCCCTCTCTCTTCCTCCTACCATCCTCCTCTCCTCTCTCTTGCTCCTACCATCCTCTTCTCCTCTCTCTTCCTCTTACCCTCCTCCTCTCCTCTCTCTTGTCAGGCCATGTCAGCACGATGCCAATGGTACGATCTAATCACATCATCTACAGACCACCACTTACCATCTATCAAATCTAATCCAAGCAAATGTTATTGGTCACATACACATGGTTAGCAGATGTTATTGGTCACATACACATGGTTAGCAGATGGTATTGGTCACATACACATGGTTAGCAGATGTTATTGGTCACATACACATGATTAGCAGATGTTATGGTCACATACACGTGGTTAGCAGATGTTAATGTGAGTGTAGTGAAATGCTTGTGCTTCTAGTTCTGACCGCTGCAGTAATATCTAACAAGTAATCTAACAATTTCACAACAACTACGTTACACACACACATCTGAAGGGATGAAATAAGAATATGTTCGTTTAAATATATGGATGAGCGATGGCCGAGCGGCATAGGTTAAGATGCAATAGATATAAAATACAGTATATACATATGAGATGAGTAATGTAAAATATGTAAACATTATTAAAGTGGCATTATTAAAGTGACTAGTGATCCATTTATTAAAGTGGCCAGTGATTTCAAGTCTGTATGTAGGCAGCAGCCTCTCTGTGTTAGTGATGGCTGTTTAACAGTCTGATGGCCTTGAGATAGAAGCTGTTTTTCAGTCTCTCGGTCCCAGTTTTGATGCACCTGTACTGACCTCACCTTCTGGATGATAGCGGGGTGAACAGGCAGTGGCTCGGGTGGTTGTTGTCCTTGATTATCTTTTTGGCCTTCCTGTGACATCGGGTGGTGTAGGTGTCATGGAAGGCAGGTAGTTTGCCCCCGGTGATGCGTTGTGCAGACCTCACCACCCTTTGGAGAGCCTTGAGTTTGAGGGCGGTGCAGTTGCCGTACCAGGCGGTGATACAACCCGACGGGATACTCTCGATTGTGAACCCGTAAAAGTTTGTCAGGGTTTTATGTGACAAGACAAATTTCTTCAGCCACCTGAGGTTGAAGAGGCGCTGTTGGGTCTTCTTCAGCACATTGTCCATGTGGGTGGACCATTTCAGTTTGTCTGTGATGTGTCCTCACCTCCTCCCTGTAGGCCGTCTCGTCGTTGTTGGTAATCAAGCCTACCACTGTTGTGTCGTCTCCAAACTTGATGATTGAGTTGGAGGCGTGCATGGCCACACAGTCGTGGGTGAACAGGGAGTACAGGAGAGGGCTGAGCACACACCCTTATGGGGCCCCAGTGTTGAGGGTCAGTGAAGTCGAGGTGTTGTTTCCTAACTTCACCACCTGGGGGCAGACTATCAGAAAGTCCAGGACCTGTTGCACAGGGAGGGGTTGAGACCCAGGGCCTACAGCTTAATGATGAACTTGGAGGGTACTATGATGTTGAATGCTGAGCTGTAGTCAGCTATATAACCAGCTATACCAGCTATAACCAGCTATATAACCAGCTGTAACCAGCTATAACCAGCTATATAACCAGCTATAACCAGTGGCAAAGTTTGATGAAAATGATCGTTTTAACCATGTTTGTGGCCAAACAGTGTTTATTTACAATTACAATGACTACAAACAATGGAGTAAAACACGTTTATATTCTGGGTTCTCGTGGAGTGTGACAGTTGAACTAAACTCATAAGGCATTTATAAGTTATACTCTTCAAGAATCAATTGGTATATTTAATCAATGTAATAAAATAAAAAAGATTGATGTACCAATCACAGATTGACCCTTTAGGATGCATTAGAACATCGCATATCCTCCATAGAGACTGTGGAGGAGGCATTAGAACCATGTGGAGGAGGCATTAGAACATCCATCTCTCCATAGAGACTGTGGAGGCATTAGAACATCCATATCTCCATAGTGACTGTGGAAGAGGCATTAGAACATCCATCTCTCCATAGTGACTGTGGATGAGGCATTATAACATCCATATCTCCATAGTGACTGTGAAGGAGGCATTAGAACATCCATCTCTCCATAGAGACTGTGGAGGAGGCATTAGAACATCCATATCTCCATAGAGACTGTGGAAGAGGCATTAGAACATCCATCTCTCCATAGTGACTGTGGATGAGACATTAGAACATCCATCTCTCCATAGAGACTGTGAAGGAGGCATTAGAACATCCATCTCTCCATAGAGACTGTGGAGAGGCATTAGAACATCCATCTCTCCATAGAGACTGTGGAGGAGGCATTAGAAATCCATATCTCCATAGTGACTGTGGAAGAGGCATTAGAACATCATCTCTCCATAGTGACTGTGGAGGAGGCATTAGCATATCCATCTCCATAGACTGTGGAGGAGGCATTAGAACATCCATCTCTCCATAGTGACTGTGGAGGAGGCATTAGCATCCATCTCTCCATAGAGACTGTGGAGGAGGCATTAGAATATCCATATCTCCATAGTGACTGTGAGGAGGCATTAGAACATCATCTCTCCATAGAGACTGTGAAGGAGGCATTAGAACATCCATATCTCCATAGTGACTGTGGAAGAGGCATTAGAACATACATCTCTCCATAGTGACTGTGGAGAGGCATTAGAACATACATATCTCCATAGAGACTGTGGAGGAGGCATTAGAACATCCATCTCTCCATAGAGACTGTGGAGGAGGCATTAGAACATCCATATCTCCATAGTGACTGTGGAAGAGGCATTAGGACATCCATCTCTCCATAGTGACTGTGGATGAGGCATTAGAACATCCATCTCTCCATAGAGACTGTGAAGGAGGCATTAGAACATCCATATCTCCATAGAGACTGTGGAGAGGCATTAGAACATCCTATCTCCATAGAGACTGTGGAGGAGGCATTAGAACATCATATCTCCATAGAGACTGTGGAGGAGGCATTAGAACATACATCTCTCCATAGTGACTGTGGAGG